>NW_008399814.1:0-244 GCF_000622305.1 Nannospalax galili
GGCATTGCACTATATGGGCACACTTACATACAAGCAGGCAAAACACTCATACACATAAAAAATAAAAATAATAAAAGTTATGTCTACAACAATGCTTATTGCTACATCTGTTTTCAGATTATGAAACTGGAAATCCTTTGCTTTTCTAATTGAGGTCACATCACTGTAGTATAAAACAACAGTTGTACCAGAAATAGGCTTATCAGAACCTCAATTTTTATTGGTGGGGGTTGATTTTTTTTTT
>NW_008399815.1:0-244 GCF_000622305.1 Nannospalax galili
ACCAAAAAAAAAAAACAAATACCATGAACCTTGCTCAGTGCCTACCCACTGTGGAGTTGGTGAATAAGTGCCTGTTTTGTCTCGCTTACAGAGAAAAACAAATCTCTTTGCCCATTAAAAATAATGTAAGTGCCCAACCACCGTGAATTTCCCAGCATTTTGGCCCTCCTTGATCCATCACCCCAGGCCTCTGGCACTGCTAAACTCCAGCAGCTGTAAGCCACAGTGAGCTGCATATTAGGAT
>NW_008399816.1:0-244 GCF_000622305.1 Nannospalax galili
ACACAGGTGCCAGGAAGACAGAGACAAGTGAAGCTTAAACTCTAAAGAAGAATTGAAGGTACTAATAAAGGGACCCTGGAAGGGTAGGATAAGGACTCATGAATCCTTGAAAGTGTGAAGTCACTGCAGCTAGAGATGGGGAGAAAGAAAGGAAGGAAAAGAAAGCCATACTGTTTTACATATTGCAGGGAAATGAAATGGGGTAAAGCTACCAAAAAGTGGGATAGATGTGAAGATCAGCGAT
>NW_008399817.1:0-244 GCF_000622305.1 Nannospalax galili
TAGATAGGTGCATAATTTGTTAGTCAAACAATCAATAACATGAATTTTTTTCCCTTTAGGCAGAAAATTTTGTGAATTCCTGGGTAAAAAGAGAATTACCTATGACAGCAGGTAAAACTTAGGCACGTTCCAAAGGCTTTGCCCCTCGTTCTGTTTTCAGTCCTTTCATTTTCTCTTCATTTGTACCACTATAACTCTCTTTTTGTTATTTTTGTTTATTTGATTATTTATGTATTATTTATTT
>NW_008399818.1:0-244 GCF_000622305.1 Nannospalax galili
TATTTTGATTTGGGCCCCTGGCCTCCAGAGCTGGGAAGGGCATTTCTTCAGCTTATGCAATAAAGCATTGATCATTTGTTACAGCACCTGGTGGCCCCATGAAAGAACCCTGCCCCTTCTTCCTCTCTCCTTCACATCTTGGATGTGAGCAGCTGTGGCCACAACATGTTCCCTTCAAGGTGTGATGTTCATTACAGGGGCTGACTAGTAAGAGAGTAAAAGTTCTAAAGATCAAAAATAAGCC
>NW_008399819.1:0-244 GCF_000622305.1 Nannospalax galili
TCAGGCTGGTCTTGAGAGGGGCCTTACTGTGCATTTCAGTTATAATTGCTTCTTTAACGTAGGTCTTAAGAGAAAAGACATCTCTCCTCTCAGGGAGGCACATATTCCCGTTATATAGACTTTTCCCTTGGTTGCGTCTGCGCAAGTGCGCAGGCATGCAGGAGCACCTGCACAAGGACTCACGTTGAACACAGCTAACAGATGGACACTTGCAAACTCGGTTGAAAGTTGCCAAGGTTTCCGC
>NW_008399820.1:0-244 GCF_000622305.1 Nannospalax galili
ACCAGGCATATACATGGTACACATACATACATGCGGGAAGACACCCATACACATAGAGTAAAAATATAAATAAAAAAGAAATACGCTTCTATGTCATAGAAGTAAGCTTTGTGGTTTCTGTTCTGCATGAAGTGATGTTTCTAAAACATGACACAAAACCTAAGATTGATTCACAGGTACAGCTCTGAGGCACGTAAAACAAATGCTAGCAACCTGGGACCCCAACTTGCATCAGCCTCCACGC
>NW_008399821.1:0-244 GCF_000622305.1 Nannospalax galili
AATGCAAAGACACAGTGGGGTGAATGTTTCATTCTTGGATGAGGAAAGGCAATTTTATGGAAATTCAGACTGTGTGGTATAATCTTCAAGATATATTTGCAAAGCTAAGTCTTAAATCTATACAGGATGGAAACTGAACTTACTAAAAAGGAGTAGATAACAAAGTCAATGTATTTAATTCATATTATCAGATGACAAGAGGGGACCATCCAAGGAAAACCAGTGTATTGCGGATGAAACATTA
>NW_008399822.1:0-244 GCF_000622305.1 Nannospalax galili
ACTGCCTGTAACTCCAATCCAGGGACCCAACACCCTCTGCTGGCCACTATAGATGTTACACAGGGCACACACATGTAGGCAAAACACATATACACGTACAAATTAAAATAAATTTTAAAAAATTTAAAACTCTTCCAAAAGAGCATACAAATTTGTGTTAATATATTTAGATAATTTTTTTTGTCTTTTTGAGACAGGGTCTCCATGTAGCTCAAGATGGCCTGGAGCTATCTATGTAGACCAG
>NW_008399823.1:0-244 GCF_000622305.1 Nannospalax galili
AGCACTTTGCATTTTACCATGTTCCTTATGAATTGTATGCAAAAGAGTTTTCCCATCAATATCACTCAGGTATTGTAAGAAAAATATGTGTCCCTTCTGTATCTGTGTCCATTCTGTGCATACTTTCCTGCAGAAAACAGGTTACTTCTTTCAAAGAATTTATAACCATGAAAATGAAAGAGAAGCATTTTGCGTTTAACCAAGCTCCTTATGAATTGTCTGTAAAACACTTGCCATCAATGTC
>NW_008399824.1:0-244 GCF_000622305.1 Nannospalax galili
ACAAAGGAACACTGAGAAGTCATTCTGTAACATTGTAATGGCACCATGGTGCATTGTGATGTCATATTTCAGAATTGTGGGGAGAAATTGAGCACCATGTCTGCATATTGAGCATGGTTACGAAACATTGGATCATTGTAATGTCAAATATGCACATAGTGATTTCGCAATGAGCAAGGTGATGTCACAATTCAACATTGTGAGGTCATATTGTAACATTTTGAATGCACATTGGAGCAATATA
>NW_008399825.1:0-244 GCF_000622305.1 Nannospalax galili
ATCTTAGAAAAATTAATGAGAGAATGATGCCTTTAGGGACACCCCCAGAGGAGGCTCCCCTGGATTCCAGCAATCCCCAAAACTTACTATTTAACTATATTGATATTAAGGACTGTTTTTTCTCAATTCCCCTTCACCCTAACCATACCCTCAATTAATTTTTGTGGGCCAGATTTAAGATTTGAATGGGCCATCCTGCCCCAAGGTATGGCTAATAGTCCTCCCATTTGCCAGTATTACCTAA
>NW_008399826.1:0-244 GCF_000622305.1 Nannospalax galili
TTGCCACCATAACATCTCCTTGCTGCCATCAATCTGCTGGTAGAAAGCATGGCTCCTTCACAAACCTTTGTCCTAGACTAAAGATCTCTGTATACAACACTTTGTAACCAAGCCATCAGAACAGTCTAATAGGTACCTTAACTACAGAATCAATTGAGCATCTAATAAAAAAAAAAAACACTCCAAGTGGGGGGGCCCTCCCTCCCATACATACCTATTAATGCCCAGGTGGGTCTCAAACTCT
>NW_008399827.1:0-244 GCF_000622305.1 Nannospalax galili
TTATGACCTTTTGTGTTCCTGGCTCTCTGTTAACATGAGGGAGCTTCATTGATGAAAATTGAGAAAGATGCATTTTTCTGATTCTTATATTAGTATTTTATTAAAAACTCAAAATATTGCCCATTATTCTATTCATCAAGCTATAATATCTACACACACATTGTGGCCCAAATTTTCTCTGGGTCTCCTGTGAGATCAGACAAACCATATAATATATTTTATGTGAGTTTATTAACTTACAAAG
>NW_008399828.1:0-244 GCF_000622305.1 Nannospalax galili
AGAGTATAACTAACTAAACAGGGGTGTGAGGGATATGTAATCTTCCAAGAGCGTGGGTGGGGGATGGTAATGAAAAAAAATCCCACATGGAAAGCCTCTTAATTTGAGATCCTTTCAAATTATCCAGATAAATTTCACAAAATTACCTAAGATTAAAAAAAACCCTATTATCTTTATTATTGATGACAGTAGGTATTACTACAGGTTTTACTCCTCTCAGCTGCTTCTGTTGGTAATGTGATTA
>NW_008399829.1:0-244 GCF_000622305.1 Nannospalax galili
TCTCTCTCTCTCTCATTCTGTACTGCTTTGCAGAATATCATTTATGGGACTTCTCTAAAACATAGTCCATCTACATGAACTTCTAAAATTCACACTTTCTTTTTTTGGTCTTTTTGAGACAGGGTCTCCCTGTAGCCTCATCTGGCTTGGAGCTCGTTATGTAGACGAGGCTGGTCTCGAACTCACACAGATCCACCTGCCTCTGCCTCCGGAGTGCTGGGATTAAAGGCGTGCGCCAGCACGC
>NW_008399830.1:0-244 GCF_000622305.1 Nannospalax galili
TTCCAATATTCCACACACTCTGCCAGCGGGGGCTTTGTCTGTGTAACTATATAGCCTTATACTCTTGTTTTTAGGTTACTTCTAAGTGTGACATTCACCGTTGGTTTCACCTTTGTTTGCTAATTTCTTTTGTCTGTCAGTTGGTTTGTGTTGGAATGGCTCATTTGGTAAGAAAAAAGATGCAGCTATAGAAGGGAATCCACAGCTTAACATTGGAAACCTGGGGCATTCCAGAACATATACA
>NW_008399831.1:0-244 GCF_000622305.1 Nannospalax galili
ATCAACAGCTTAAACAGACCCATAACAAATAAGGAAACTGAAACAGTAATATAAAACTTCCCAACTAAAAAATGTCCAGGCCCAGATGGATTCCACCAGACACAAACACAGAAGGGCAAGAACACATTTTCTCTCTCATTTTCGGATTGTAGTACCAATCCCTTATATGTGAGACTATATCCTGATGTAACACCAGGAGCCAGGAAAATGAAAAGAAAACATGGAGGTAAAGGTAAAGAAAGAA
>NW_008399832.1:0-244 GCF_000622305.1 Nannospalax galili
CTCCTCCCAGGGATGAAGTTCCCTCCCAGGAGAAAGAGGACTGGACATGACATGGTTCCCAGGTACATGTCTCTGAAACAAACCGCTGCCCATTAACCTAAGACAGCTCTGAAGACCAGGTCTGCTGGGAGCAAGACTCCACCAGGAGTGGATGAACCTGAGGCCCTGGACGATCATTTCGGGGACTGATTACAGTGAGGTCAGAGTTCTGTGACTTCATACAAGGGTAACAGCTATGGTAATG
>NW_008399833.1:0-244 GCF_000622305.1 Nannospalax galili
TCTGCTTTAATAAAATGCCCGGGAAGATCAACTCAAAGGAGGAACATTTTCATTTTTTAGTCCTGTGGTGAGGTAGAACACTGTTGTAGAGCTGACATGATAGATCAGAGCTGCCCACCTCAGGACACCTGCGAATCAGAGCAACAAAGTAAGACAGGAGCCTGTGGCATTGTGCACCCTTCAAAGGCAGGTTCCCAGATCTACTTCCTCCAGCCAGGCTCTACCTCCTAGTTTCCATGACCTT
>NW_008399834.1:0-244 GCF_000622305.1 Nannospalax galili
TTTGTTTGTTTGCTTTTTATTAGTCTATGATGTCTAGAAAGGGCAATATACCCCTGTTAATAGAATAACTCCTTTTAATCTCCTTTTATGATATATATGTATTTACGTTAAGAAGCTTCTACAGTGGTAGGTTTCCATTTGGCTTTTTATAAAGCCCTTTAGTGTTAGTCATCCCTCCCCATACTCTCTCCTCTGCCCTGTACTCCCATTTACCATGCCATTTAACCCTTCCTGCTCTATTATT
>NW_008399835.1:0-244 GCF_000622305.1 Nannospalax galili
GGAAGGGTATGAAACAGCCACAGGAACCCTGACAGTGGCCATTCACAGAATGAGACAGATCACATTCTACAGGACTCACTGTCTCAGCAAGCCCACGAAATGCAGAATCATAGACTTATTTGGGGAAACACACTGAATTGTATTACTTGGACCAGGATTTTTGCACATATGTGTGTTACACACTCTTGTGATAGCAATTTTTCATGTGTAGATCTGTGTGGTGTGCGTGCATATGTATATATAT
>NW_008399836.1:0-244 GCF_000622305.1 Nannospalax galili
CTGACGTGCAGATGTTTGTGTCACCTGCACCCTCTCCCGTAAAGATGGTCTGGTCACCTGCCCCCTGTGAAATGGAGAAGGCAGTGTCACCTGCCCCCTCTGATATGCAGATGGTCATGTACCCTGCCCCCTATGACATGCACATGGCGTGTCACCTACACTCTCTGATGGGCAAATGGTTGTATCACCAGCCTCTCTGACATACACATGGTCAGGTCACCTGCTCTATTTGACGTGCACATTG
>NW_008399837.1:0-244 GCF_000622305.1 Nannospalax galili
AGCATATATACTAAAATAGGAACGATACAGAGAAGATAGGCATGGCCCCTGCGCAAGAATGACATGAAAATTCGTGAAGTGTTCCATATTTTGCACTGCCCCCCAGAGAAACCGAGGCAGGCTGTAGAGCAGGCTCTCCAAACCTTATTCTTTTTAAAATAAAAAATAAAAAGATGGTGGTTTGCTCTTTCACGAAGAGACTCATCATGTGATTCAAAACCCAGGCATATCAGAAGTGAGTATA
>NW_008399838.1:0-244 GCF_000622305.1 Nannospalax galili
CCAGGCCCCCAGCACCCCGCCAGGCCCCCAGCACCCTGCAGGCCCCCAGCACCCCGCAGGCCCCGGAGGGAGGCCCTGTTGGTCCCTGCCTGCACCCACCGTGCCGACCCCACAGTACCCGCCACATCCCCAACCTGACGTGCGCCCTGGGCTGCCGTGAGGTTTGCGGCTCTCTGCCTTCCTCGGCCGGTAGCCATAAACGCCCCTCTCGGTCTGATAGCTGCGCCGCAGAAGCTGGGCGGCC
>NW_008399839.1:0-244 GCF_000622305.1 Nannospalax galili
TCTGCCCCCTCTTCTGCAATGGTCCCTGAGCCCTGGGTGGGTGGACCTCAGCATAGGAGTCCTGTTCAAGAACCTACACTCTGTCGAGTCTTATTTTCTGCATTTTGGCCATTGTTTGTTTTGAGATGGAGTCTTATGTAGATCAGGCTGGACTTGACCTCACTGTGTAGCCTAGGATGACCTCAGACTTTTGATCTTCCTGCAGCCACCTCCTAATACTGGAGTTACTGGCATGGCCCACCAC
>NW_008399840.1:0-244 GCF_000622305.1 Nannospalax galili
CACTGTGGAGGAAGAATCCATAAGCTCCGCAGTCTTGCGTTGTCCATGTCTCCAAAACCAGGACTACCACCAGCTCAGGACGGAGCCTGGCCTCCTCTGACCCTGATGTTAGCAGCTGCTCTATTTTGCCACTAGTGAAAAACCTCCTTTCACAAGTTGGAGCCTTCACACCAAGGTGGTTTAGCCCTCAGGACACTTTTCCTGTTGTTCTACTGCTGAGCAGGAGGCTTCTATTTAATGACTC
>NW_008399841.1:0-244 GCF_000622305.1 Nannospalax galili
CGGAGAGGGCAGGTGACTAAACCATCCGTACGTCAGAGGGGGCCGGTATCCTGACCATCTGCACTTAAGTGAGGGCAGGTGACACAAACATCTCCACGTCAGAGGGCAGGTGACATGACCATCTGCACGAAAGAGGGGCCAGGTGCCCCGACCATCTGCACGTCAGAGTTGGCAGGTGTCCTGACATCTGCAAGTCAGAGGGTCAGGTGACACGACCATCTTTATGGCAGAGAGGGCTTGTGAC
>NW_008399842.1:0-244 GCF_000622305.1 Nannospalax galili
TCTCTCCTAAGATAGGATGCTATCATCTTTCAAAATATCATCAGCATTTTGATCTTCAAGTCAGGATCCAAGCAGACTCCTATAAGCCTTTGCCAGAAGAAATCTAGCATAGGGGACTGATTTTGCTGAGACCCTCAACTGTTAGGAAGGCACCCCAGGGTAGGTCATGGCAGGAGTTCCTCTACCCTGGGGCTGGAGGGACAGTGCAACAAAGAGATTTAGTTAGAGTTCCCTTGTTGTGACC
>NW_008399843.1:0-244 GCF_000622305.1 Nannospalax galili
CCGGATCAGACCAGTTCTGACCGGATCAGACCGGTTCCGACCGGATCAAATCGGTTCAGACTGGCTCACACCGGTTCTGACTGGCTCTGACCGGCTCAGACCGGTTCTGACTGGCTCGGACCGGATCTGACCGGCTCAGACCGGTTCCGACCGGCTGAGACCGGTTCAGTCCGGATCAAACCGGTTCTGACCGGCTCCGACCGGTTCATACCAGTTATGACAGGCTCCGACCGGTTCAGACCGG
>NW_008399844.1:0-244 GCF_000622305.1 Nannospalax galili
AAACAGAATGTAAGTTTTCCTTTGTGAAGATGGTCCCTTTCCCTGCTCTGAGCCCAGAGGATCCCTTATCACCAGAGACAGGAAGTCAGCACTAAGATGAATCTACACAAATAAGTCTTACTCATGTAACTCTGATCTTCCATAAGTTTCCCCTGTGCATCCACCTTCCTCTGACTTAACCACCCCTAGAAGCCCACACTCTTTTGTCTTACCACTTTCCACAAATTTACTACATGCTATAGAA
>NW_008399845.1:0-244 GCF_000622305.1 Nannospalax galili
CACAGCAGGCATAGTGGCTGCAGCGGGACGCCCAGAGCACTCATCTTCAACCACAAACACGAAGTAGAGAGCAAACAAAGTGGGTCAAGGCCATGACCTCCCAAACCCAGGCCCAGTGACACACTTCCTCTAGCAAGGCCACGCCTCCTAAAGACCATGACCTCCCAAATAGGGTCACCAACTGGGGACAACGTGTTCAAGTACTCAAGCCTTCCTCCATCCCTCCCCTCCCCTCCCCACCCCA
>NW_008399846.1:0-244 GCF_000622305.1 Nannospalax galili
AGAGTATTAACATTGGTCTTGACAACATTTGATTCATTTACAAAAAAACAGAATTCTTCTCCTAATACTACACACATGTGTCATTGCGTGTCTCCCCCCTCCCCTCGCCCCATTGCTCTTCTGTTTTGGAGCACAACCCTGGCAAAAGAGTTCATTTGTTGTCGGAGAGACCCAAGACTGTCAGTAGTGGATACCATTGCCTGGTCGAGCTTGTCTCGAAAGTCTCCTGCCAGGTGATGGGTTT
>NW_008399847.1:0-244 GCF_000622305.1 Nannospalax galili
TTTCACAAATGAGCAACAAGGAGGGCTTAAGTAGGAAGCATAAAACCCAATCTGTTCACTCTTCCATAACAGCTTTCTTTTTCTTTCATACCATAAATGATAATAGGTGTTACCTTCTTTTCTTAGACTTCATTTCCTCTGGGTTTCTATAAAGTGACTGCCTCAATAAGCTATAGCTTTCAGCCAAAGACTAAGAAACAACCATAATCCTGATGAAGAACAGCCTGAATGGCTGGGGTTTGCA
>NW_008399848.1:0-244 GCF_000622305.1 Nannospalax galili
AGTGTCTGAGAGATGCCAAGCCTAAGTGACACATCTATAATGCAACCTCTATAATTAAGGTTCAGGAAACTTAGTGGAACAGAGGGGAAGAAAGAATATTAATACATCTCTCAACTCTTGACCATGCAACAGATGGTGATTAATCCAGAAAGCCACAACTGGCCAAAGCACAGAGAAGAGACTTCAGAGAACTTATCCCTGAATAGGACACCTGTATCAGACCTCTGCCACCCAAGGCTCAAAA
>NW_008399849.1:0-244 GCF_000622305.1 Nannospalax galili
TCTCGTTTATTGCAGCTCAAGCATGAGGTTAAATAGAGAGTGAAAACAAAGAAGCAAAGATTTAGAGTAATCATATCAGCCAGACCACAGGGGCCCAGATGTGCTCTAAGGGAGGAATCTACTGATTAACAGGGCAATTTACTGGAAAAGATTGCAAGGCCGTGGGCCAAGGCTGCGGGCCAAGGCCGCGGGCTCTATCCTGTGCCTGCAGGAGGAGGGTGGGCAGAATGGAAAGTCACCAGCT
>NW_008399850.1:0-244 GCF_000622305.1 Nannospalax galili
GGGTACAGAGGGAAGGTGAGGAGGAGACTGGGGAGATGGGGAGAGCCAACCAAAATAAAACAAGTAAAAAAATTTTAATCTAAAACTACAGTAAATTGGTTTTAAGAATAATACTTAAAAAGTAACTGCAGCTGGACATGATGGACCACACCTTTAATCCCAGCACTTGGGAGGCAGAGGCAGGTGGACCTCTTGAGTTCAAGTCCAGCCTGGTGTACACAGTGAGTTCCAGGCCAGCTGGGGT
>NW_008399851.1:0-244 GCF_000622305.1 Nannospalax galili
ACAATGTTACAATATGACTTCACAATGTTCCATTGTGACACCACAGTGATCTAATATGACAACACAGTTCTCCAATGTGACAACACAATGCTCCAATTTCCAACACAACATTGCAATATGAATTCACGATATTCCATTTTGACATTACAATGCTCATTGTGCCATCACTACGCATATTTGTGTCATTAGAATGATCCATTGTGTTGTCATTTTGCTCAGTATGGAAACATGGTGTTCAATGTCC
>NW_008399852.1:0-244 GCF_000622305.1 Nannospalax galili
AGAAGTTTATAGCTCTAAGTACCTACATTAAAAAATTAGAAAGAGCCCAAAATAAATGACACTGAAACTCAAGACCCTGGAAAGGCAAGAAAAAATGAAACCCAAACGCAGCAGAAGAAAAGAAATAACAAAAACCAGAGAAGAAATTAATGAAATAGAAGCAAAGAAAACAATACAAAGGATCAATGAATCGAAGAGCTGGTTCTTTGAAAAGCTAAACAAGATAGACAGACCTTTAGCCCAG
>NW_008399853.1:0-244 GCF_000622305.1 Nannospalax galili
CCCCCCTCATTTGTGCCTCTCTAACTATCCATTTTCCTCTGAGGGGTTGCCGATTTGAGGGCCTGATTCCTCCATCTAGACATGTAAGAACTTACAGCTTCAATATAGGACAGCAAGTTGCTGAGCCCTGTGTTTCTAAAACATGCAGAGCTGGTGTGCTGAGTGAGTTGACTCAGAGAATTTCTTGGCTCCGGAAATGAAATGAATAAACCCTAATTCTTAGGATCAGGACAGTTCACCCAAG
>NW_008399854.1:0-244 GCF_000622305.1 Nannospalax galili
AGCCTTAGCTGTAGAGATTTGACTGCAGATGTGTCACCTAGTACTGGGCATATCCCAGACGTGTTCATCTTGATTAAACAAATTTGTTGCATTTGTCTACTTGTTCTAATAGTCTTTCTATAAATTATTCAGATATTCTATGGAAAATCATCATATGTTCCAATATGGACATTTTATCTTTTCTTGTTCTTGTATCTTGTAAATCCCTTAATTTTGTGCTATTTTGATTGCTATTTTTGTTTTA
>NW_008399855.1:0-244 GCF_000622305.1 Nannospalax galili
TGCATGTGAGAGGGGCAGGTGACACGACCATCTGAACGTGAGAGGGAGGAGAGGACACCACCATCTGCACGTCAGAGGGGGCCTGTGACACCGCCTTCCGCACGTCAGAGGCGGCAGGTGACACGAACTTGTGAACGTCAGAGGGGGCAGGTGACACGACCATCTGCACGTCAGATGTGAGAGGTGATAAGATGATCTTTATGGCAGAGGGTGTAGGTGACACGACCATCTACACGTCAGAGGG
>NW_008399856.1:0-244 GCF_000622305.1 Nannospalax galili
TCAGAGGGGGCAGGAGACACGATCATCTGCACGTCAGAGGTGGCAGGTGACCCAACCATCTGCACGTCAGAGCGAGCAGTCGACATGACCACCTGCACGTCAGATGGGGCAGTTGACACGACCATGTCCACATTAGAGTTTGCAGGTAACACGACCACCTGCATGTCAGAGAGGGAGCTGACATGACCCTCTTCTCCTAAGTGGGGGCAGGTGACACGACCATCTTTATGGCAGACAGGGCAGG
>NW_008399857.1:0-244 GCF_000622305.1 Nannospalax galili
CACTGTAGCCCCAGCAGGCCTGGAGCTCACTATGTAGACTAGGCTGGCCTTGAACTCATAGAGATCTCTTGTGCTCAGATTAAGGCAAGGCCACCATTTCTGGCTTTAATGTAGTTGACTTTCTGATGATGATTGTGATTGCTGGTGGGTTTCTGGAGTTTTTTGTTTTTGTGCTGGGTCATGAAGACAAATGTATTTCAAGTTAAAACTGATACTTTCATTTTGATCATTATTAGAAGTGTTA
>NW_008399858.1:0-244 GCF_000622305.1 Nannospalax galili
TGCCATCACAATGCTCAGTGTGCCATCACAATGCACCTATGTGTCTTCACATTCTCCAATGTGTCACCATCATCCTCGGTGTGCTATCACATGGCACAATGTCCATTCACAGTGCACCAATGTGTCATCGCAATACTCACTGTGACATCGGAATGCCCAAATGTGTCATCACAGTGCTCAAACGTGCTACTATAATGTTTCTTGTGTCACCACAATGCTCAGTGTACCATAACAATGCACCAGT
>NW_008399859.1:0-244 GCF_000622305.1 Nannospalax galili
GGCCCCAGCATGGCTGTGCTCCTCTCGGGAGCAGCATGGCCTATGGTGCACCACTCACGGGGAGGAGGCCGCCACCCCGGGGCTGCTGGATGCACCCGAGCCTGCCCATCTTGGCCCAGCCTCCCACCCTTGCCTGGTGCCACCCCCATGCCTGAGCACAGCCGCCTCAGTCCCCAGAAATCTCTACCTTCCCTCCTCGGCCTTGAGCATCCAGAGGAGTGGCTGGGGGTCTGCTTCCTTGAAA
>NW_008399860.1:0-244 GCF_000622305.1 Nannospalax galili
GAACGTCCTGAATGTGGAGGGAGATTCTAATCCCCATCCCTTCCCTCACCCTCATGTCCTGTGGCCTTCCTCTCCTCCTGGCAGAGAAGATGCAAACAGAACTTTCACCTCTGCTTAAACCTCATGTACCTCCTGGAATGTCAGGGTCTGAGGGACCCAGACAGCCAGGAAACCCTGTGCACTTTGCATAGGTGGGCCTTTGATCCCCACCAGATCGGGAACTCACTTGACCTGAGGCAGGCTG
>NW_008399861.1:0-244 GCF_000622305.1 Nannospalax galili
ACCCCTGAGAAACAGATCCTCAAAACTTGAGTAAAAATAAATTTACTTTGTCCAAGTTTATCATCTTAAACACCCAAAAGGAAAGTATAACTAAAGATTTAATTGATCAGTATATTTCCTTAAGAATCTATGTGTATAGCTAAAGACTACATAACAAGAAACAGTGCCAGACTGGAGATACTTTCCTTTAAGTTATTGCCCAGGGTGGTCGAAGAGACTCCCAACGTTACTCAGGCGATTGTCA
>NW_008399862.1:0-240 GCF_000622305.1 Nannospalax galili
TTCAGTAGAGACATGGGAAAGTAGGTAAGAAGTCCCAATCCTAGCTGAGGATCTATTGGCAACCAACGGCTGCTGGGAAGGGGAGACTCAATTGTGTTCAAGGGTCTGGCTCTTAGTAGGTTGACCAGGCTTCCAATAGATGAACCCACACTGAGGGGCATTTGGGGATATGGATTTCATTCTACAGGCCTTAATACATACACACACACACACACACACACACACACACACACACACACA
>NW_008399863.1:0-244 GCF_000622305.1 Nannospalax galili
CAGGTCCTCTGGAAGAGCAGCAAATGCTCTTAAGTGCTGAGCTATCTCCCCAGTCCCCAAGTTTATTTTTATATAATTCATTTAAGGCAGGTCCTGGGGTCAAATTGCCAGGGTTTAAATCCTTTCTTTTCTCTCTAGTCCTTGATTTTCATCTGGAAATAGGGATGAAATGTGGCGGCTAGAAAAGTTAAAGTTGCCTGAGGTGGCTCACATTTAGAGTTCACACTTTAGTTGGTCAGAAGCA
>NW_008399864.1:0-244 GCF_000622305.1 Nannospalax galili
AGAAAAGGCAATAAATGAATGTATCAAGAAATTTTTTTGATCAGGTTAAGATAGAACATTAAAATTTTACTCAAGAAGTACAGAATAATATAGATATGAAAGAAAGGAATACAGCTTATTGTTGAGGGAAGTATAGCATTTCTTTTCTGAAATACATGTTTCACAGAAGCAGCTTGTGTTCAGTCCCACAACAAGCCACCGGACAGTACAGAATCATTTTCTTTTCTTACTTGATGCGTGGAGA
>NW_008399865.1:0-244 GCF_000622305.1 Nannospalax galili
TTAAATCAGATGCACATGGGAATGTGTTTGTTGGATAAACAAATGATGCTGAGAGAAAGATGGGGAAGGAGTTCTCATAGAGATAGGCCTAGACTTATCCAACAAACTCCTGTGGTCAGAGAGACAGATTGGTAGGAAGAAGAGGAGGCCAAGGCTGGATTCCAGCCATGGTGAGGAAGCAGCTTGCCTCCCTGAGTAACTTTCTTCCTGGATGCTGTGAATCTCATCCTGGTCTTCAGGCCTG
>NW_008399866.1:0-244 GCF_000622305.1 Nannospalax galili
TTATCAGTGGAGCACAGTGTTGTGTTAGAAATCCCATATTTTCTAAAAAATTCAGCAAGTGCACGTGCCTCTCTCTCATACACAGGTCTTGCTGTGTGTAAGCACGTTCTGGCCTCCTGTCTGGAGCAAAGCAAAGAGGCCTGGAATGTGATGAGAGGGGAGGTTGTAGCCAACCAGGTTGGGTTTGAGTGGGTGAAGGAGGGGGCTTAATCCCTGTAAGTAAAGAGCGATTAAAACCTAAAAG
>NW_008399867.1:0-244 GCF_000622305.1 Nannospalax galili
AAGAGTGCTCAGTTCTCCAGTCCTTTTTCATGTCTTGCTGAGCTCATCTGTGAGCTGGCTCCAGCTCTTCCTAACCTGGCCTTGTGTCCACTCTTAACAGAAGTGGCTCTCCTGAGGTCATTGGTGGCACTCTTGTCATAAACTTAGATATCTCAAGTAACGTCAGATTCTTTGGCCCCAGTGGGCACAGTAGACCAGCTGCCATCTCCCTTGCTTCCCTGCTAGCACCCCTCTGGCTCAGTCT
>NW_008399868.1:0-244 GCF_000622305.1 Nannospalax galili
AGGGCAATGGCATATTAGAATTTGTGTGTTAGAACAATTTTCATACAAAGTAAAACATCAAAAATTTTAAGATATTCAAACTTTTTATTTCCTTATTCTTGATTTCTTTGACAGGGTCTCACTGTGTAGCCCTGGCTGGCCTGAAGCTTACAGTGATCCCTCTGCCTCTGCCTTGCTAGTCCCTGAGATTACAAGCATGCATCACCAAGGCATGGTTCACATTCAAAATTTTCTTTTTTTTTTT
>NW_008399869.1:0-244 GCF_000622305.1 Nannospalax galili
CCAATGTTCTTTCCATCAGGCTCTTCTGGTTAAGACAGTTCCATGGGATCCCAATGCACCAGGGGCCTCTGCCCCTCCTCCTTCTCCTCCCTACCCCCCACCTCAGCTTTTGATCCTACCATAGCCAATGAATTGCCCCCAATTAGGACGATCCCCAACCTCCTCCTGCTCCCCAGCCTGAGGCACAGGCAAATCCTCCCCATGCTCTCCCCTTGCTATATTCTCCCTTGCCTTCCATTCCAGG
>NW_008399870.1:0-244 GCF_000622305.1 Nannospalax galili
TGGGCATGACAGACTCTGGCTGTCTCTTCCAGCTAATGAGTCACTCTCCTGCAGGCTCAGCAGGAGAGGGCCAAGGCCCAAGGAGCAACCATGGGACTAGAATGGGCTGGTTCTAACTAGCTAACAGAGAAGTCCTGAGCTCTGGAACAGTGAAACTGGAAAGGGTCCCAATGTAGAGGGATGGTCATGGTTGGATTTGGGTGACTCACCCAAGTCAGTCAGGCACTCTCTGGAAGCCTCAACA
>NW_008399871.1:0-244 GCF_000622305.1 Nannospalax galili
GGGGGCAGCTGACATGACCATCTGAACGTCAGAGTGGACAGGAGACACGACTATCAGCACATCAGAGGGAGCGGGCCTCACGACCATGTCCACATCAGAGGGGGCAGGTGACATGAACATCTTCACATCAGAGGGTGCAGGTGACATGACCATGTCCACGTTAGAGAGGGTAGGTGGCACAACCATCTTTATAGCAGACAGGGCAGGTGACACGAAAATGTTCATGTCAAAGATGGCAGGTGAC
>NW_008399872.1:0-244 GCF_000622305.1 Nannospalax galili
AAGCTATATGGTGTATTGTTTGCTACAAAAATACCACAGATTGGGGGCTTAATATTATTGCCTCACAGTTTCAGAGTGCTTGGAAGTTCAAGGTAAGGTGCCAACAGGATGGACATGTTAGCTTTTATTGCTGTGACAATCTGTTGTAGTAGAAAACTCTGCATCTTGTTTTGGACACTGGTCACATGGATGGACCCAATTGTCACAATCTAAACTTAAGTGCCTAAAATATGTACATTTCATT
>NW_008399873.1:0-244 GCF_000622305.1 Nannospalax galili
TTATATAAGAAAGCAGGCTGAGCACAGGCCTGGGGAGCAAGCCAACGCTGTACTTCAGTAGTTCCTGCATGAAGGCTCCTTCCCTGAGTTCCTGCCCTGTCTTCCCTCAGTAGTAATGGGCTGTGATGCAGGAGATAAGACAAAATAAACCTTTTCCTCTCCAGGTTGGCTTGGTCAGGATTTTTTTTTTCTCGGTGTTCACTTTTAATATTTACACATTGTATATTTTAAATTATTTATACTA
>NW_008399874.1:0-245 GCF_000622305.1 Nannospalax galili
TGTAGAAGGCTGCTGAGATAGAGAAAAGGAAAAGAAAGAAGATATTTGGGCTTACCTCTCCCGAGCCTGTTAGTCAGCAGCCTCTACTAGAACCACAACTGTGGTTTCTGGTATAGCCATTTCTACCGCCGCAGTTACCTTCATGCCTTCAGGTCCCAGACTGAGCATGAGCTGGACTCTGGCAGGTGGGCCCAGAGACAGGGACCTGAAGTCGGGTAAGTATAGAAATTTTCGCTCTTCGGGGT
>NW_008399875.1:0-245 GCF_000622305.1 Nannospalax galili
AACTGTCTGTAATTCCAGTTCCAGGGGATCCTACAGCCTCTTGTGTCCTCCATAGGCATTGCATGACATGGGCGCACTTACCTATATGCAGGCAATACAGGCATACACATAAAATATAAATAATAAATAAAAAGGTAAATACTTTCAATATGGAATTATTTAAATTTATAATAAAAATTTAAATTCCAACATAAATATGTGCAATTTAAAAATTAATTTGGGGATATATGGGTGAAAATATTTAG
>NW_008399876.1:0-244 GCF_000622305.1 Nannospalax galili
GTGCACGTCAGAGGTGGCAGGTGACAAGACCATGTGCACGTCAGAGGGGGCCGGTGACACGACCTTGCACACGTCAGAGGGGAATGTTACACAACCATGTGCATGTCAGAGGGGGCGGGTGACATGAAAATCTCCACGTCAGAGTGGGCAGGTGACACTACCATGTGCACATCCGAGGGAACAGCTGACACGATCGTCTGGAAGTCAGAGGAGGCAGGTGACACGACCATCTGCACGTCAGAGG
>NW_008399877.1:0-244 GCF_000622305.1 Nannospalax galili
TTTTATTAATATTTTCTTTGAGAATTACGTACTGTATTTTGATCATGTTCAGACCCCTCTCCCTTCTCCACTCCCACCTTTCCCACCTGACCACTCTCCCAGCTCCACGTTCTCTAGTATTATATGTCTTTTTTTAAGGCCTATTGTCTAATCTGTGTTTCTCAAGTGCTCCTTGATGTGGGTATATCACTTGGAATCTGGTCAAACCACCAGGCATCACACCAGTAAATAAGCCTCTCTCTCT
>NW_008399878.1:0-244 GCF_000622305.1 Nannospalax galili
CTAAGGGAAACAGTCTTCCCTGCCTGTGGCAATCTGTTCCTACCCACTCCAAACCAAGGCAGTGAAGATGACTTTGGACTCTTCACTATCTACACTGAGAGAATATCCTTCAACAGGATTAGTGATGAAAGGCTTAAAATATAAATTCCCAGGACATTCTAAAAAAATGAGTTTCAGTCAAAATGCTATTAAAAAGCTGGTAGTCATTTTCTGCTGCCTTAAGCTCATAAGCAACCAGGGAAAT
>NW_008399879.1:0-245 GCF_000622305.1 Nannospalax galili
CCAGAATTCATCTTGCTCTGAAGATGAGTTATCATATTAAATCAAATCTACAACTAACTGGAGTTTAATAATAATTTCAAATCATTTTCAGGACTTTAGAGGTCTGGAAGCAACACAAACCAGACCGAGAATGTCAAATCCAAAACACTTCCAAAACCAGGAAACAAAAGAGATACCTTAAAGCAAAAATTATGAAAACAAACTCCAACCAAAAGGTATGTAACAAATAAGGTCCTTAAACAACT
>NW_008399880.1:0-245 GCF_000622305.1 Nannospalax galili
TAGACTTTAAGAAGCTAAGAGAGACAGTGATGTGGGAGGAGGAAAGGGGAAACAGGCATGAGGAGCAGAGGAAGAGGGGAAGGGTATATTTAGAAAAACAAAAACAATAATTGATAATATTGATTTTACTGTTACATATAATTCACTGATTGGAAGCCAATCAGTCAGATCCCCAGGGTTTGAGGAAATAGCAGTGCTGAAGAATTCAGGGCCTGCACTTTAGGAAACAAAACAAACAATTCAGT
>NW_008399881.1:0-245 GCF_000622305.1 Nannospalax galili
GTTAAACTACATTGGCAAGCTTATCTATTGGCAATATTGATACAGTCAACACTTTTTGGCATTTTCAAAGAAACACATCACCCAAATAGTGCTCATATAAAAATTTCAAAATCCTTCCCTAAGGTAGTTAGTGAAATATACACGGCAACAAATCAAAATAAGAGTAATACAGAACTCTGAAATTGACATACCAGAAAAAAAATCAGAAAATTAAATCTTTCTATATACAGAGAAAAGTACTGGGA
>NW_008399882.1:0-244 GCF_000622305.1 Nannospalax galili
GTTTCTGTCCAAGGTTGCTTGGGCAGAATGTGGTAGTGGTAGGAACATATTTCTTTACCTCATGGTGACTAGGAAACAGAGAGACAAAGAAAGGGCCAGTGTAGGGGCTGGAGAGATAGCTCAGTGGTTAAGAGCACTGGCTGCTTTTCCAGAGGACTTGGGTTTGGTTCTCAGAACCCACATAGGGGCTCACAACCATCTGTAACTCCAGTTCCAGAGGATCCAATGCCCTCTTCTGGCCTCC
>NW_008399883.1:0-245 GCF_000622305.1 Nannospalax galili
ACATGTTTGAGGTCATTTGCCCAAAAGAATGTGTACTACAAATGTGCAACCACTATGAGAGGCACTGAGGGAAAAATGGCAATCTGGAACCCTGCTGCTCTAAAGAGCAGGAATTCACAGGGACAAATGAGGTTATGATGCTTTGAAAGGAGCATTAAGACAGATAAGCAGAGAGAACTCTGGAAGTCTGTAGAAACGGCACCAATTCTAGCCTGGGAGAGGGTTTGAAAAATCAATGTTGTAGA
>NW_008399884.1:0-245 GCF_000622305.1 Nannospalax galili
TTTTTTTTTAAAGAGATATGACAGTGGGAAACTACCTAGCACAGGGACTATGACCAGATTCACCTATGTGATCACAGGAAAGTTACTTGCCCATCCTTAATTTCTTCCTCTGGACAAGAGAGACAAAAATGTCAACACTAATCTTAGAATGTTTAGGAAATTAAAGGATATGATATCTCTGTTAAAGAAGTTAGTACAGGAGCTGATGAGGTGTCCCAGAAGCTAATGGTGTCCATACCAAGCCT
>NW_008399885.1:0-245 GCF_000622305.1 Nannospalax galili
GAACGTGTATGTGGTGTGGGGGCAGGCAATTAATGGTGTTAATCCCTGGCTATGTGCACACAACCATCACAGTTTGGTTTCAAATATTTTCTTTCCTACTGGCAGTTCATTTCACTTTTACTTATGTGTATGTGTGTGTCTATGTGTGTGTCACACACACCCATGAAGGCCAGAAGACATTTCAGATCCACTGGAGCTCAAGGCACAGGCAGTTGTGAGGTACCTGCCCTAGGTGCTGGGAATAA
>NW_008399886.1:0-245 GCF_000622305.1 Nannospalax galili
TATGTCCAGCACAGACTGTGTCTGTAAACATTTGCTTTTACTTGTATTAGGTTGATGTAAATGACAGTGTGTGCTACAGAACCTAAGACACTTAAAAGTCTGCAACATGTACAATGGTTTATACTAACTAAAACGCCTGTTGTTGACATAAATGTGTAAATTGGATCTCTTTATTTTAATGCTGTCTGTAAAAAGGGGCGGTAGTAAAGGCAATTTTATAAAAGAAATTAAATGGTGAGAAAAAT
>NW_008399887.1:0-245 GCF_000622305.1 Nannospalax galili
GTGGTCCAATGTAGTCAACCTGCCACCAGGTTGCAGGCTGGTCACCATAGGAACAGTGCCATATTGGGGGCTCATGTTGGTCTCTGCTATTGGCAGATCAGGCACTCAGCAGCGGCTGTAGCCAAGTCAGCTTTCATGAGTGTGAGTCCATGCTGTTGAACCCATGCATAACCTCCATCTCTTCCACCATGGCAACTTTGTTCATGGGCCCATTGAGCAATGACAGAGATAGCTGAAGAAAGAGG
>NW_008399888.1:0-245 GCF_000622305.1 Nannospalax galili
AGAAATCTAGTATCTTATATAAACAATAAAAAATATGAATAATTTATTGTAGTATGGAATAAAGAATAGCCAAAGTACAGTATAAATTTACTAACAAACAATGAGGGACATTTGAACTCATATGAAATTAATTTGTTTGCTCTAGTTTTATCCTGAACGTCTTTAGGATGTGAGGCCTGAGGAGAGGGTCTGAAGTTATTGGGAGCAGGCCTTCAACGATGGCTGTGACACATTGATTGGTTCCT
>NW_008399889.1:0-245 GCF_000622305.1 Nannospalax galili
CCCTCTTTTCAGCCATTTGATGCAACAAAGTAAGACACCTAAAACACAGTCACAGTCTATTTTGTGCTATTACAACAGACTGCCACAGTCTGGGAAATTTGTGAGGAAAACGAATGTGTTCCCCACAGCTCTGGAGCTAGGAAGTTCAATGAAGTTCTGACATCTGGCTAAGGCCCTCTCGCTATACTGTCCCACAGCAGAAGACACCCCAATGTGTAAGTGAGGGAGGTAAAAAAAAAAAAAAA
>NW_008399890.1:0-245 GCF_000622305.1 Nannospalax galili
CCAGCAGTAATCAATTGCCAGTATTTCTTCAGCTAATATTGGGGTCTGCTGTCCATTTCCCCACTTCTATGCTGGGATTTTTCTGCTTGAGTTTGCATGGGACTTGTGTATGCACGTACCACTGCTGTAGGTTCAAATGAGCAGGGTCCCAGGAGCTTTTGGGACTCTAAAAGGTATTTGATTTGTGATTCCTGTATTAGGTTGAAAGTCAGCTTTAACTTTTAAAAATATTTATTACTATTATT
>NW_008399891.1:0-245 GCF_000622305.1 Nannospalax galili
ATACTTTTCCAGAAAGCCCAGCATGGTAGTGCATTCCTGTGATACAACTGCATAGGATGCTGAGGCAGGAAGACTGCAAGCTCAAGGTCTGCCCAGACTATAGCATGAGTCAAGGACATCCTGGGCAATTTAGTAAGACCCTGTCTCAAAACACAAAGTAAAAAGAGGATATTAGGAAGATAATTCAGCAGGTAAAGGTGCTGACAGCTCTTGAGTCTGATCCCCAAAACCCACATGGTAGGAGA
>NW_008399892.1:0-244 GCF_000622305.1 Nannospalax galili
TTGGGGTCTGCTGTTCATTTTCCCAGTTCTATGCTGGGTTATTGTCTGCCTAGGTTTGCATGGAACTTGTGTATACTGACACCATTGCCATAGAATCACAAGAGCAGGTTCCCAGGAGCTGGTAGGACTCTCTTCCCATATGTTCATGCACCTCCTCCCTGGCTCTTACAATCTTACCACCCCCTCTTCTGCGATGGTCCCTGAGCCTTGGATGGGTGAAGTTTAATAAAGGGGTCCTGTCCAA
>NW_008399893.1:0-245 GCF_000622305.1 Nannospalax galili
TTGTTGTTCCTGACTCCATTTCCATCCCGGCCCTTCCTTAGTAGTTTTGTACAGTGGGTGGGCTATTTCTGCATACCCCAGGATCCAAAGCCTACAGAACCCCACTGAGCCAAGAAATTCCCTCGCTCCCCAGGGTGAGGAGGTTGTGGAATAGTCAGGATAGTTTGCTTCATGGCTTGCATCAGCCACCTGTTTCCATCTGATATCCTGTACCCCAGGTAGACTACTGACCTCTGACAGATGTG
>NW_008399894.1:0-245 GCF_000622305.1 Nannospalax galili
AAAGTGCCACCCACAGTCACTTCAACAGTGCTAAAGCGACTTCAACCCCAGACCACATATGACATCACGGTTCTCCCGATGTATAAGACAGGAGAAGGAAAGCTTAGGCAAGGGTCAGGAACAACAGGTACAAATATATAATGATAATGTATAAATATATAATCATATTTTTGGAGGAGAAGGTATATAATGCTTTAGAAGAAGACTTTAATACGCCTACTTCATTTGCAAAGCATGTGCAAAGC
>NW_008399895.1:0-245 GCF_000622305.1 Nannospalax galili
CCTAACCAGAGGGCAAGCCTGAGCTCCAAAATGACTATCTTTGTTCCCTCCCCCCTTCCCTATATATAACCTGCTGGCTGGAGATGAGGTGCAAGCTCATCTGCAAGCTGTAGATGTTAATCTCCTATCTCCTCAAATTGCCAGCTCTCTGAATAAGTTCTTATTTCTGATTGTTGGCTTTTGTGACAGGTAACAAGAACTAAATTCTGCTTATAAAATTTCTAGGCCAGAAGGACAGGAGCAGT
>NW_008399896.1:0-245 GCF_000622305.1 Nannospalax galili
ATACCCACGGACCCCCTCCTACATTTCCACCCTTTTGTTTTTAAAGGCAGTACAGTGGGAGTCAGGGTGCTGCCTGACATAATCGTGCCTGCCTCGAGATGACCTCTATATTATGGGTTGTGTCTGTCTTAGGTTGTTCTTACTCAGGGCATAAGCATTACCCATCATGGGAGCATGCATCTAGCCCATGCATTTCCTGTCTTAGGTTGACTTGTCCCAGTAGAATCTTACCTGTCATTGTCTAC
>NW_008399897.1:0-245 GCF_000622305.1 Nannospalax galili
GTCAGGGACCCAGGACGCTGCTCCACCTGGGTCTTGCCACTCACCCCTATTAGGAAAGTGATGTGAAAGTCAAGAAATCAGTCATCGAGCTTCCAAGGTGCGTCCTTCTCACTCCTCACGTCAACCTCGGATAATCCAGAGATAGGCCCATTTTCTTCCCACCTCCTGCCCCCAAGAGACAACACCTCTTCCCCAAATCCTAAGAAAATGCTCCTTGACTTCCTGTGACCACCTGCCTAAAACTC
>NW_008399898.1:0-245 GCF_000622305.1 Nannospalax galili
TCTTCAGCTATCCCTGTCATTGCTCAATGGGCCCATGAACAAAGTGGCCGTTGTGGCAGAGATGGAGGTTATCCATGGGCTCAATAGCATGGACTCCCACTCACAAAAGCTGACCTAGCTACAGCTGCTGCCAAGTGCCAAATCTGCCAACATCAGAGACCAACACTGAGCCCACAATATGGCACTGATCCCCATGGAGACCAGCCTGCAACCTGGTGGCAGGTTGACTACATTGGACCACTTCC
>NW_008399899.1:0-245 GCF_000622305.1 Nannospalax galili
GTTGGCTCTCCTATTTGATTAAAATAACTTTGACTCTTCTTTCTGTATCACCTCTATTTCAGTCAGCAAATTTTGTTGCTTCTACACGGAACTCACTATTTTTCTATAGTTGACACTTCATATCAGCACTCATGCCTCTTGCTGTGATTATGGCACTAGCCTTCTATCTGATCCCCTGCTGATTTTTGTATCCCTTCATCTATTTATAGCTACATAAGAAAGGGAGCTAATCTGGTGGATTTTCT
>NW_008399900.1:0-245 GCF_000622305.1 Nannospalax galili
TCTTAGTGCTGGGATTAAAGATGTGTACCATCACACTTGGCCTAAGAAGTTATTTTTATTGAAGCATTTTAACGTTAACCATTTCCTGGAAAGTGAAAGGACATTCAAAAGTGACCACATTGTTAGAAAAAGAGTAAAGAAAGCATTTCTCTCTCATATGTTCTTTGAGTAGTTAATATTGTTCAATTAAAATTTATCCTTCCAATTATGTTGCTACTCTTTAGTGAAAAATATGTGGGGTGTTT
>NW_008399901.1:0-245 GCF_000622305.1 Nannospalax galili
TATTCCTAGAAACAATAATCATTCAGGACTATTTCAATTAACAGACATAGCCTTCATTTAAATCATCTAGTTAATTAAACAAAGAAAATTGTCAATACACTGAAGTATCCACTAAAGCAATGTCTACTCTAAGTTCACCTAGAATATGACATGTGTGTGACTCACTTTATCCCACTCAAGACTGAGATGTTATTTTGGGTAATCTTGGTTGGAAAACTCTGTAGTACAACACTTATGTAATACAT
>NW_008399902.1:0-245 GCF_000622305.1 Nannospalax galili
AAAATATTTTGCTATTATTTTCTTAAATTAGTTTTTCGTTGATGTTTATGACTGTATTGCCTCGTCATGTATAAAGAAGCACGTGTCGTGCAATATCTGTGGAGCTCAGAAGACTTCAGGATCTCTGAAAATGGTGTTACAGACAGTTGTTAGCGACCATGTTGCTTCTGGGAATCAAACCTAGTTACTTTACCAGAGTAGCCTGTGCTCTTAAGTACTGAGCTATCTCCCAAGCCCCTCTGCCT
>NW_008399903.1:0-245 GCF_000622305.1 Nannospalax galili
ATCCTACCCCCCACCCTTGTTTTCAAACTGAATTGTTTCAGTGGTAGCTTGGTATGTCAGCTTGTAAGTCTATAAAACAGTTTTCTACCAGCTGGAGATTCAACATGCTCCACGAATACATAACAGTGCCTAACCAAGAAGGTTTGTAATTCAGTAATTAGCTGTAATTAATGAACACAAAGTGAAGACTCATTTACAGCTTAAATTATCACATTAGCTGCTGTCACCCTCTATGTACACAAAAC
>NW_008399904.1:0-245 GCF_000622305.1 Nannospalax galili
TGTAACTCCAGTTCCAGGGGATCCGATGCTCTCTTCTGTCCTCTGTGGGCATTGCACAACACAGGTGCTCTTACATACATGCAGTCAATACACTCATACACATAAAGTAAATAAACTTCTTAAAAAAGAAACTCATTTAGGAAGAGCAGGCCCATCCCTGACTGGAAGGCCCCAGCACAGGTGGGCAACTGTCATGCCCATGCCAGCCCCACCTTCCCAGCCTTGGTCCCATACCTGAGCCAGCT
>NW_008399905.1:0-245 GCF_000622305.1 Nannospalax galili
ACCAGGCCGGGGTGGTGGCTTCAAATTCACTGTTTTCCTTGATTCATTGATTTCATGGGGAAGGGGGATGGAAACATAGATTACAACCTTATTCTCTACTTCTAAATTGTGTTTTACTATCTTCCCAGTGGGTTTAACCTACATCTTAAAAGTTAAAAATTGTTTGGATTATGAAAGTATTCTACTTGCACTACAGAAATGTGGAAAAACATGGAAAGGCCTCAAGAAAATGCACTACTCACCAT
>NW_008399906.1:0-245 GCF_000622305.1 Nannospalax galili
TGAGCAAGCCTCCAGTGGCCTGGAGGCTTCCACCTCCCTATGTTCATGAACGAACCCTGGCTCTTACAATCTTTCAGCCTTCTCTTCCGCGGTGGTCCTTGAGCCATGGGTGGGTGAGGTTCCATATAGGAGTCCCACGCTACACTCTACAGTGTCTTATTCTCCAAAACTTGATGAGTTGTGGCCTTTGTGTGTATTACACTCTGATGTACATGGGAGCTTCACTGGTGAGAGTTGCAGGGTGC
>NW_008399907.1:0-245 GCF_000622305.1 Nannospalax galili
CAGTACAGCTGTGAGCTACAACATGGAACATCTTTAACAGACACTGGAGTATTGTTTTCCCTCTTCTCATCCGTGTGTTCACTGACAGAAAGCCACACCAAAGTCTATACAATGTGTATAAGTCATGTCCAAGTGGAATTTCCTTTTTTTCCTGAAGCCTAGATGCTTAGGCATGAATGGTTTTGACTTTTCAGTAACGAAGTGAATATAGGAAACAAGTTTTGAGGAGAGAAAATCACAGGAGG
>NW_008399908.1:0-245 GCF_000622305.1 Nannospalax galili
TTTAAAAAAGAAATTTTTCTCTCACTCGCTTAGCCAAAAGATTTATCTGAGTGCTTAGCACCACTTCGTTGAGCGTTCTCAAACATGAATGTCTGAAAACGGCCGCCCCTGCTTGGCAGCAGGGATTCCCTCATTTCCCCTCATGAATGAAAATGAGTGGGAAGCGGGGGCGCTATGGGAACTGGTCCCCTCTAACAACTCGCCCCTCATTCACCCCTACTGGAAGAGGCAATTCCTGTAACTCA
>NW_008399909.1:0-245 GCF_000622305.1 Nannospalax galili
AAATGAAACAAATGGAAGACAGACACAGCAAACAGCTCTTCCTGAGCCAGGGCATCAAGAAGAGCGAGACACCTGCAAGACCAACTTGGTGGATGATGGGTGGGAAGTGGAGTCGGCTCTAAAGAATCGAGGTTGACACTGACTACTGGCTGAATAGATGCAAGACTGGAAAAAGGGATGAGAGTCCCACTTCCGAAGAATTAGATACCAAGCTAGATGTAGGGTGATTGGTTTTTTTAAAGTCC
>NW_008399910.1:0-245 GCF_000622305.1 Nannospalax galili
AACTATCAGTTGATGATATGTCCTCATCTAGGGCTTGGGCTTATTGTCCACCTCCCATTGTGGGTTTTGGTCTGGCATGGGTTTATGCACCTCTTGTGCATGCAGTCACAAGGGCTGTTGGTTCATATGTGTGGCTGTCTTGTTGTGTCCAGAAAACACAGTTTCCCTTGTACTCATCCACCCACCTGTGGCTATTATATTGTTCTAACTCCTTTTCCACAGTGATCCCTTAGCCTTGGGAGGAA
>NW_008399911.1:0-245 GCF_000622305.1 Nannospalax galili
AGAGCAGCCAGTGCGCTTAAACACTGAGCCATCTCTCCAGTCTGGATACTGGATTCTTCCATACACTGGAAACCATTTCATCCTTTGCGTTATTCTTGAAGTAAGAATTTGAATTTACGTATTGGCTGGTTTTAGAATGGTCATTCTCAAAACATATTTTTGAATGCCTCCATTGTTTGCTGAAAGAACAGCAGAATGTCACAGGCTTACTTGAACATATGGATGTCATGGAAGGAGAGAAGGTA
>NW_008399912.1:0-245 GCF_000622305.1 Nannospalax galili
TGTGGATGCTCTTCTTCAATATAACTTAAAAATATCTTGCATGCAGTATCACGCGGCTCACCTATCTCCCAAATTTGAGGCTGTAATTTTCCAGAAAACAGAGGTCAGTGAGGTGCAGGAACTGCCAAACACTCATATCTGGTTGAGAGTACAGACTCCGAGCTTGCAGCTCCCAGGCCCAGGCCTCCGGTATTCCCAGCTTCTCTGAGCCACGAAGCCTCATTTCATTCCTGCCATCTTTCCGC
>NW_008399913.1:0-245 GCF_000622305.1 Nannospalax galili
GAAGAAAACATTGGCAAAACTTACAAGATATAGGTGTAGGAAAGGATTTTACAAATCAGACATCAATTGCTGAGGAAACAAGGTCAAGATTCAACAAATGGGACCTCATTCCACTACAAAGCTTCTGTACATCAAAGGAGGCAACCAGAAAAGTGAAGAGAAAACCCACAGAATCAGAGAAAATCTTCACCAGAGACACACCTGACAGAGGTTTAACATCCAGAATATATAATGAACTCAACAAA
>NW_008399914.1:0-245 GCF_000622305.1 Nannospalax galili
TTTAGAATTCCCTGAGAAAACTTCAGGAAACTCTACTAAGGAGTCTCTTCTCTCTAAGAAATTGTTTAGTGATTTTATAGCCTTAAGGAGGTGCCTTATGAACCCTGTAAGGTTTGTAAATTTCCTGATTCTTGAAAAATTCAGGTGCATCTTAAGTCTTAGGAACCCTGTTATTCCTTCCAGGGAGAAATATATCAATTTGTATAAAATACTTACCTAACACTTCACCTCTTTTTCTGGCTCTT
>NW_008399915.1:0-245 GCF_000622305.1 Nannospalax galili
CTTTCATTTCCACATATTTTCCAGTTTCCCTCCTGTTATTAACTTCTATTTTACACCATTGTTGTTAGAAGCAATACTTAAAATGATGTGATTTAAGTCTGCTTAAATCTAGTAAGATTTCATTTGTGTCCTAAAATATACTCTGTCCTGGAGAATGTTCTTTGTTCTTTATTTATTCTTCTGTCATTGGATGAAATGTTCTGGAAAATGAATGTTAATTCACTTTAGCCTAAAGTATAAGTCAA
>NW_008399916.1:0-245 GCF_000622305.1 Nannospalax galili
TTATGGCAGACTGAGCATTTCAATGGCACATTGGAGAATTATGATGACACAATGAGGCAGGGTGATGGCGCATGGAGCAATGTGATGACACATTGTAGCACTGTGATGTCCCATTGGAGCATTGTGATGACATATGGGAGCGCTGAGATGATATATTGCAGCATTTTGATGGCATTGTGAGCACTGAGATGACGCATTATGAGATTTTGATGGCACAGTGAAGAAGGTGATGTCACCTTGGTACA
>NW_008399917.1:0-245 GCF_000622305.1 Nannospalax galili
TTATCCTTGGCTCCTCTGCTGATCTACCTACCAAAGACCTGCCTACTTTCCTACAAGTAGGGAACCTGCAGCACACATCAACTAGCTTTTCATATCTGTGCAGATAACAACCAAGCTGGCTCAACAATATAAACAGAACCAAACTTAGATAAAAGCAGAATAGTATTTCCTTAACAGATACACAACCAAAAAAAGACATCCATATGAAAAAATGACAGTGCAAAAACACAAGTAATATGAAAAAA
>NW_008399918.1:0-245 GCF_000622305.1 Nannospalax galili
GGCTTAGGTTGATTCAGCCCAACAAGAGCTTACCCATCATTGACTACCAGCACTCCAAGGGGTATCGTCCCAGGGGATCAGTCGAGGTGGGGAATTATCTGTAAGAGGCCTCGTACATTTGGGCAAGCCAAGCCTATCGGGCTGCATAGGGAGGGTTGAAATCATTTTCATGTATTGCTCTGAGGGCCTGACATACCGAATGATTGAATTTTTTCTGACTGTGGGAATGAAGAACAATGCATTTA
>NW_008399919.1:0-245 GCF_000622305.1 Nannospalax galili
ATTGATATTTTGATCCTGGACTTACTGTGTATTTGATGGAATTGACTGGGTTTGCCCAGGTGTCACCTTGGCCTTCCCAGGGAATGGGAGCCTGTTTCCACTCCGACTGTGCTATCGCAGCATGAGACCGTCTACCAACACTCTTGGTTCCAAAAGATGCTGTGGTATTTATGTCTGTCTTTATCTTTTATGGACCACTAAGTCCAGTTAGTGCTGCCTGTGTGCACAGTGGTGGGGGGTCATGG
>NW_008399920.1:0-245 GCF_000622305.1 Nannospalax galili
ATCAAGCCAATGGCATTGAACAGATCTTCACTAGGATTATAGAGGAAAATGGCCCTAAATGAAGGGAAGATACACCTATAGAGATTCGAGAAACACAGAGAACACCATTAAGACATGATCAGAACAGAAAATCCCCAAGACATATCATAGTAAAAGCATTAAACATACAGAACAGAGATGGTACTGAAAGCTGCTAAAGAAAAACATCAAGTTACATATAAAGGAAAACCCATGAGAATTACAGC
>NW_008399921.1:0-245 GCF_000622305.1 Nannospalax galili
ATGTCACATTGGAACCTTAGTAGTCCGATAGTAACACTGTGATGGCATACTCAAGCAATACAAGGGCACACAGGGCTACAGTTTTGGGACATTGGAGATTGTGCTTTCACATTAGAGCACCGTGATATCACAATGGAACACTTTAAAGTCATAGTTTAACATTGTGATGGCACCATAGAGCATTGTGATGGCATATTGGGGCCATAGTGTTGGCACATTGGAGCATTGTGATGTCACATTGCAGC
>NW_008399922.1:0-245 GCF_000622305.1 Nannospalax galili
TTTTCAACAAGAAATATTTTCTTACTTATTTACCAGAAATATAGTTAGTGTCTCTAGCTTATGCATGAGAAATCATTCCATTTAGTCTAGACACAAGAAACCCGAGGACAAGAAAAGGTGTCAAGTGGGTTCCAATACTTAAAGGCCCAGGTCCTAGGGAGAATTGTTCTTTGGCTTCAGGTGGTGGGTTTCACCTGAGAGAAACTTCTTCCAGAGCACATCCCCAGTAGCTGTCATCTGAACAA
>NW_008399923.1:0-245 GCF_000622305.1 Nannospalax galili
CCTGAGCAAAATGCAAATACAAGAAGTGAACAAGACAAGGATATTTAAAAACAAAATATGTAACAATTATTGAAAATTCAATAATTGAAATCTAAAACAATGGGTGGGTTTAACAATGCTTTTAATGAAACTAGAGGGACAAATATTGAATTGGGGAAAGAAAAACGTAACATGAAAACATTTCCAGAATATTCCATTGCTTGCTTACTCATCCAAACACTACTATAGAGCCTAACAGGGGAGCA
>NW_008399924.1:0-245 GCF_000622305.1 Nannospalax galili
ATGTTACAATATGACTTCTCAATGTTCCATTGTGCAATCACAATTCTTATTCTGTCATCACAATGCGCCATTGTGACATTACAATGATTCATTGTGTTGTTACCATGCACAATATGCAAACACAGTGCTCAACGTCCCCTCATAAGCTGTCAATTGACATCACAATGCTTAAATATCTAATCACAATGCTCCAGTGTTTCATCACAATGCTCCAATATCACATCACAGTGCTCCAATGTGACATC
>NW_008399925.1:0-245 GCF_000622305.1 Nannospalax galili
CTTGTAAGCATGAGGACCTGAGCTTGATCCCAAGAACTCATGGAAAAAGGCTGGGTATGGTGGCACATGCTTGTAATTTCAGCATGGGAACAGCAGAGACAAGTGAATCCCTTGGGTTGGCTGGCCAGTCAGTGTAGCCTACTTGGTAACTCCAGGCTAGAAAGAGACCCTGTCTCAAAAAACAAGGTGGGTGGCTCGGGAGGAGCAACACTCCAATATGGCCTCTACCCTCCACATATACAAAC
>NW_008399926.1:0-245 GCF_000622305.1 Nannospalax galili
CAGTGTCACATAACTGTAATCTCAGCACTTTGAAGGCTGAGAAGGAGAATCTTGAGTTTAAGAGCAGCCTAGGCTACATCAAAAGTTCAAGTTCAGTCTGAATTGCAAAGAATGTCCTTGGAGGAGTGGGGAGGGAGGTATCCTCTATCATCAAAGGGTTGTGGTATAATACAGGGGGACCCAAAGGGTACGTAGCCATGTCTTTGGTAGCCTACCCAAGTCCTACAGAGGCTTTTGTAAGAAAA
>NW_008399927.1:0-245 GCF_000622305.1 Nannospalax galili
AAAGTTTTTGTCTTGGTTTCAAGATTATCAGTCGACCTTCGACATTCTCACAGATGCAGGTAGAAGACACAGTACTCCTGCATCTGAGGCAGAGGGCTTTGTAACTCACAGCACAGTGAGAAGGCTTCATGTTGATATCAGTTCCCTTTGCTGGAAGGCTCTACAGTGACATACACAAATGCTGCATGCACAGTAAGTTTGGGTATTGTAGACATAAGCAAACTAATGCCTGGGTGCCACAAAAA
>NW_008399928.1:0-245 GCF_000622305.1 Nannospalax galili
CACTCAAGAAGGTATTGGTCTAAGATAACAGCTTTACTCTGCAACTCAGTGTAGGGCTAGGGCTCACTCCAAAGTTTACCTACAGAAGGGAGCAATACAGGTGGAGGCAGGATCTTCAAACCATGTAGCCGAGTTCACAGATCTGCTTCTGAGGTAACCCCATTACCACTGGGGATAGAGTCAAGTATATTCAGTGGGCTCTGATGGTCTCTATCCTGTACCCCTCAAGCTTAGGGCAGTTCCCC
>NW_008399929.1:0-245 GCF_000622305.1 Nannospalax galili
TGGAGAGCACTGTGCAAGCTGCTAAGGGAGAACATCAATTGATGGTCCAACTCTAGCTTCAAGGCCTAAAACCCACATCAATGACAGGCACAGGAAACAACACTGGTGCAGCAGTGGTAGTTTTATCTTGGGTGTAATCAATAGCTACCTAATTGAACTTAAAGCCCACTCAATGAGAGGAAAACTCATGTGGCACTGTAAACCTAACCAAATACACATAGCTGGAGAGGTCACAGATCTTAGAG
>NW_008399930.1:0-245 GCF_000622305.1 Nannospalax galili
TCTTTAGTCTCCAGTACTGCAGGACCAATCTTAACCTCACAGTCCCTGAGTCTACAGGTGCTTACCATGGGTTGGAGCTGGATCATCCTCATCCTGGTGGCAGCCATTACAGGTAAAGGGGTACCTAGTTCCAGGTATGAGAGGTGCCAGAGTCTCAGGTGAATGGGACATCAACTCTCCCTCCTCTCCACAGATGTCCATTCCCAGGTCCAGCTTCAACAGTCTGGGCCTGATCTGAAGAAGCC
>NW_008399931.1:0-245 GCF_000622305.1 Nannospalax galili
TATGTCCTTTGCCCCTCCCCTACATGTGGCTAAGGTCAACCAATTGGGTGGGAGGGGTAACTGACTCCCCCCTCACTCCTTGATGAGTGTGGGAAGGAGGTGTGACTATAGTTTGCCAGCATGGTGATTGGGGGGCACTTCCAGCTAACACTCCACCCCTTCCTCTGGCTCTTACATTTTTTTCCACCAATCCTCTTCTGCAAAAGTCACTGAGCCTTGGAGGGGGTGGTAGATGTGGAATGATC
>NW_008399932.1:0-245 GCF_000622305.1 Nannospalax galili
AGTCATGGAACCTTTGCAAATGCGGTCTCCATTACAAGCCAAATGACAGCATGTAGGAAGTCTCTGGTAACTGCTGAGGGTGGCAAGCTCCTCTAGAGGGGTCATGGAAGGCTTGCCTGCTCTTCCATACCTGGTCCTCTGCATAACTTTATGTGCATCCTTTGTAATGTACTCCATATAAACCAAAACATTCACCTTGAGTTCTGTGATCTGCTTGAGCAAATCAATCAATCCCAAGGAAGGGA
>NW_008399933.1:0-245 GCF_000622305.1 Nannospalax galili
GTGGCAAGATACTTAACCCATGGGCCTCCCCATCATCCCTTTTCAAGATGTCCTTGTCGATCGATTTCAGTGGTGTCTCCCCTACTATAAAGTCAAATGACAAGAAGTAGGCACATCTAAAACGAACATAGGTGTAAATACACATGCTTAGAAGATACTATAGCAGGTGTACCATACTTACCTAACATAATACTTGCAGTGCCTTCCCCACTGGGGCCTACAGTGTTCCCTGGCACAGGGGGTTG
>NW_008399934.1:0-245 GCF_000622305.1 Nannospalax galili
GCCCCAGTAACTCATTTAAAGGGATGTAAAAGCTAGATCTTGACTTCCTAAGATGTCACATCTGATAGTCAGTTATGAAATATTCTAATCTCTACCAAAGGCCCTTGTCATCCACTTGTACTAGGACTCTCTCCATTCCTATCCTAGCGAAGCTTGCTTTCTCTTCCTTCAGTTCTCATACCAGGTAGAACAACTTATGACTGTATTAATTCAACTGTGAACCTAAAAATTTACAGCCACCTTTG
>NW_008399935.1:0-245 GCF_000622305.1 Nannospalax galili
CAATATTCCAACACTATTGCCCCATGTGTTATTATATTGCTCCACAGTGCCTTCAAAATATTACAATATTACTTCATAATGTTCCTTTGTCTTTTCACAATGATCCCTTGTGACATCACAATGCTCCAGTATGCAAATACTTTTGTGCTATGTGCCTATATATTGCTACCTAGTGCCATCAAAATGTTACAACATGAATTCACCTTGTTCCTTTGTGACATCACAATGCTCCAATGTAACACTAT
>NW_008399936.1:0-245 GCF_000622305.1 Nannospalax galili
CCAGTACTGCATGTAGACATTTATGATCTTACATCACACTGCACATTCCGTGTTCTTTGTTATGTGTAACTAAAAGGTAAGGCAATTTCTAGGCTGGTAAATAAATGGTCCAATTATCACAAATATTCTTTGCAAATCCATATGTTTACATGAGTACACATGTAATAAAGAACTTCATGTTGCCTTTCACAATATATGATTTTATGTATCAGTTAAAAATAAAGTTCTATAAAGCAAGGGGAGGA
>NW_008399937.1:0-245 GCF_000622305.1 Nannospalax galili
AATGGAAATGCATTCCTTTATCAGTTTCCTAGGACTGTCATAACAAAATGCTACAAGCTGGTTGGTTTAAAACAACAGAAATTTATTATCTCAGTTTTAGAGACCAATGCCTGAAATCAGTGTGTGAATGGAGTTGTTTCCTTCTGGTACTGTAGACGGAGAATTAGTTTACTATCCCTCTCTTAAAGCTTCTGGTGGTTGTGGTAATTTTCAGCATTAATGGGTTATAGATGTATCACTTCCAT
>NW_008399938.1:0-245 GCF_000622305.1 Nannospalax galili
AAATGGAAAACAGAATGTCAAGACTGGACAACAAAGTTGAAGAACTCAAGCAAAGACTATAAAAAAAAAAATTAAAACCACACAGGAATGGAGTCTGAAGGAAATGTGGGACGCCATGAAAAGAACAGTCTACACATAGGCATACGGGAAGGAAGAGGCTCAGTCCAATGGTGCTGGCCAGATCTTCAACAGGATTATAGAAGAAAACAGCCCTAAATTAAGGAAAGACATACCTATACAGATCC
>NW_008399939.1:0-245 GCF_000622305.1 Nannospalax galili
CCCTGAATAAAATACATATTTAATTAAATATATGCCTTCTAGAGTTTATTACAAGATATGGGTTATAAACAGAAACAGAAGTTTTCAATTCTGATTATTTGGAAGACATGAGGCAAAGTCAGAATTTAATCATCTGGTTCAGACACCAGAAAGATGGCTCCTCTCTGGAGTGGCTCAAAATCCACTTACTTACTCATAACACCCTTGATCTCATACTGAAAATTCCTCAGAGTCTTTGTGTAGTT
>NW_008399940.1:0-245 GCF_000622305.1 Nannospalax galili
CACTAATTATTAGAGAAATGCAAATCAAAACTGAATGCCAACCTAACTACTAGGATGGTGAGAGGGAAGGAGGGAGGGAAGAGCCAGTAAAGAAGTGAAGAAACTGGAATCCTTATGCATTGTTGATGGGAATTTAAAATGGAGCAGCCACTTTGGAAAACAGTATGGAGGCTACTCAAAAAACTAAAGGGAATTACCATCTGTGCTGGATAGCGTTAGTGTCAACTTGACACACCTGGGTTGAG
>NW_008399941.1:0-245 GCF_000622305.1 Nannospalax galili
TGAACCTCGGTCCACCCTCTGACTTCTGCTGTGAAAGCTCAAATACGCATAGGCACATTTGGTTCGAGTTGTCTGTGGACATATCTTCTCTGCCGGCTAGATTTGAATGAGTAAGAGACTTATGAACAAGCTTTCTGGCTAATTACAGGGAGCTTCAATCGCTTTGATGATAGCGCTTCCTGGGGAGAGGGACAGGATGGGCAGGGAGCAACAGGGCCTCTCTAGTTTCTGCCTTGAGCAGGGAT
>NW_008399942.1:0-245 GCF_000622305.1 Nannospalax galili
AATGTAAGTTAAGAAATGTAATAAATCATATAAGTGGTTTGACAGAAAAATGTCACATGATAGTCCCAATAGATGGAGAAAGGCTATTAACAAAATACAACACGACTTCATAATAAAAGTCTTACAGAGCCTAGAACTTGAAGGAATATACCTCAACACAATAAAGGCCATGTATAACAAACTCACAGCCAACATAATCTTAAATGGTGAAAAACTCAAAACAGTCCCATTAAAATCAGGAACAT
>NW_008399943.1:0-244 GCF_000622305.1 Nannospalax galili
TGTGTGTGTGTGTGTGTGTGTGTGTGTGTATGTACATCCACTTGTATGTATATACATACTATTTTTAGTTTTACAGGAAAAAGCTTTGAAAAAAGTATATATTTCAAATTTAAAGCTAATTACATAGATCAGTGAGAATGTGTGTGCTGAGATATATAGATTTTATTTTTACATATTTCAGTTACACAACAGAATTAATTATTTTTATTTTATGTGTATGAATATATTGCCTGCATGTATGTGA
>NW_008399944.1:0-245 GCF_000622305.1 Nannospalax galili
TTTACTGTAGAGATGACTCTAATCTGATCTCCTCCTCTTCCTCCTTCTCAAGCTCCTCCTCCCCTCCTCCCCAGCCTCTTCTCCCCCCCAACATGTGCCTTCTAAAATAGTGCACAGATGTGAATTTTTAGAACCACGATTGTAAAGCCCATACTATGCACTATCTAAGCTTGGAACTGAGATGCATGTGAACCCTGCATTTGAACATGTCATGGTTGCTAAGCTCAGCTGCCTGTTATGGAATG
>NW_008399945.1:0-245 GCF_000622305.1 Nannospalax galili
CAAAGCAACTTAGGAGAGAAAGGGATTTATTTGGCTTACACTTCCAGGTCAAAGTCCATGACTCCAGGGAAGTCAGGGCAGGAACTCAAAGGCAGGAACCATGGAGGAACACTGCTTACCCTCAGGCTCATGCTTCACTAGCTTTCTTATACAGCCCAGAAATACTTGCCCAGGGAATATTATCAGCCACAGAGGTCTAGACCCTCCTATATTAACAGTCAAGATAACCCCCCACAGACATGCCC
>NW_008399946.1:0-245 GCF_000622305.1 Nannospalax galili
CCTATCTTGTTGTCCTAATGTGGGAAAATTGGATTGAGCAGAAAAACAAGGACCTGGGACATACCCTGTTGTGAATACAAGACCTTTCCCAGGACCCTGTGTAGAAAGTGCTGAATAGAGAATAGGAGCTGGTCTCCCTACCCATCATGTTATATATAGACAGGCTTTGCTGTACTTGCAACCAGTAAATACCTTTCTCATCAGCAGCTCCTAATCATTTTTGGAAAATGGCACCTAGTGATTGT
>NW_008399947.1:0-245 GCF_000622305.1 Nannospalax galili
CCCAGCGGCCGACGGATCTCGAACCTAGAGGAAGTGCCTGGTAGATTGGAATGGAACACGCCTGGAAGCGCAGCGATCCATAGAGTCACCAGCATCCAGTAGCCATGGAGACCTTCAGCAACGTGGTGCACAGGACCCGCCCAGCGGCCCGCGAGAGACAGGCACCAGCCAGCAGCTGGTGCTCCGCGAAACCTGCGCACCCATAACCACCGAGAACCCAACACACCAAAATGCAAAAACAAAGG
>NW_008399948.1:0-245 GCF_000622305.1 Nannospalax galili
CCTCTCATCACCCCCATCCCTTTAATTGACTTAGCTTTAGAAAACTGTTAAGATAGTCAAGCGTGCTGAGGGATCACTTCTGATTTATATGCGCTCTTTTGTTGCTGATTTTCTTTCTTTTTCTTCCTTATTTCTTTGGAAAAGGGAGAGAGAAAAGGAAGAGAAAAGATGACAACTTTCAAAAAGTGACACTTTGTTGTCTGGTGGAGAAAGAGAAGCATTTACGAAACTTTTAAGTTTGTCAG
>NW_008399949.1:0-245 GCF_000622305.1 Nannospalax galili
GCTCATTGTGCCATCACAATGCACAATTGTGTCATTACCATGACCCATTGTATCATCACCATGCTCAATGTGCATACACAGTGCACAATGTCCCCTCAGAATCCCCCCCTGTACCACTATATTGTGCCAGAGTCCACCTCCAGCTGAGTCCCGGGATGAAGGGGTGAAATTAACTATGGCGGTAGAAATGCCTGTACCAGAATCCACAGTTGCAGTTCTAGTAGAGGCTGTTGACTGACCAGCTC
>NW_008399950.1:0-245 GCF_000622305.1 Nannospalax galili
ATGGATGTACTCCCCGGCATGCACACACTTACATACTTACAAATACTGGTAGAATATATTTAGGTCTCCACATACTGCTCACCCTCAAACACCTCATCTATGAGGCTCCCATGGAAGAAGATAACAGTCAATGATCTGTGACCCTGGATGAGTTTTTCCAGCATATACAAATGTGTTTTTCATTTTGTCTCTCTCTTTCCAGGTGAACTTGAGTTCTCATGCCCTCCACTACATCACAGGCCCTG
>NW_008399951.1:0-245 GCF_000622305.1 Nannospalax galili
GCAAGAAGAAACAGAGTACCAGGTCAGCCTAGAATACACAGTGAGAGGCTCTTTCTAAAATAAGGAAAGAGGATAAGATGGTAATTTGGCTCCTAGATCTAGCACACAAGTTCTTCCCAGGGTTGACTATGTTGATATAGCTGGCTAGTTGTTTTTAAAGACTATGACCTTACATATATCCTTCTGCCCACATACAGAAGATTGATTCTTTGCACAATGATAGCACTCTCCTGCTACAAATGCCA
>NW_008399952.1:0-245 GCF_000622305.1 Nannospalax galili
CTCCCGCCGCAGCCCCCAGATGACCACCACCTGCACATGAGCTGTGCCTGGATCTCACCTCTGGCCTGATCCCCACCCTGTCATCCTCACACTCTTCCCATCATACCCTTCACCCGGAACCTGGGCTCAGAGAGGACACACTGCAGAAGCCTCTGGGGGCCCCCGGGGCCCAGCCACCAGCTCTCACCCCTGCGTCCACCCCTCATGCCTCTTGTCTGCAGCACCAGGAGAACCGGGAGGAAGCT
>NW_008399953.1:0-245 GCF_000622305.1 Nannospalax galili
AGCCAAACTATCAGTTGAAGGGGAAAGAAAAACCTTCCATGACATAAATAGGCTGAAGCAATACAAAGAGCTGAAGAAAGGAACGACTATACATAAGGGGTGATGGAAAGAAATTCAATGAAGATAAAACTGTGGAAATGCATAGCTATATCACGAAAGTGAACAGAAATAAATATTAAGGATTTAATATGCACCTTTCATTAATAACTTTAAATATCAATAGACTGAATTCCCCAGTCAAAAGA
>NW_008399954.1:0-245 GCF_000622305.1 Nannospalax galili
TACCCATGCAGGCATGCATGGAGGCCAGAGGTTGATGTCAGAATGTCTTCCTTAATTGCCCTACCTCTATTTTTTGAGACAGTGTCTCTCCTGGAGCTCACTGTTTAGGTTAGCCTCGGTGTTCAGCCAGCCCCTGGTCTCTGCCTCCCCAGCACCCTCACATACCTAGCTTTTTGTGTGGGTGCTAGAGATCCAACTCAGGTCCTTACATTTGCACACCAAGCACTTTCCCCACCACATCATCT
>NW_008399955.1:0-245 GCF_000622305.1 Nannospalax galili
GGAGGGGAGACTTGTCTCCCAGAAAGATTTTGTACAGTTCTAACTTCTCAGAGAATGGGGCTGAAGCCCAAGTGATGAAGTGGGGTGCTCAGGACCAGCCTTGACCAGGGCTGCTGAGGTTTGCATACCCTTGCCCTCTAAACTTCCTTTTCTCATCAGGATGTCTAGATGGACTTGAGGATTGTCACTGGATCTCTTTGTGCCTCTTCCCAATGTGGCCATGTTGGATAAATCTCCTTTTTTTT
>NW_008399956.1:0-245 GCF_000622305.1 Nannospalax galili
TCACAGTTTTTGTGAGAGCATCTGATACTCAACTGAGTCTCAGTAGGAATCCATTTACATTTTTCATGCCTGAGATTCAGATAAATGAACTTCTAGTTAAACGAAAGCCTGGATCACAAAAGACATGTCCTTAGAGTTAGTCCATCCATTTTGACCAACAGCTAAGGGGGCTATAATCCATGATGAATGACTAAAGGAAGGAAAGTATACTCTGTCTGTGCACTGTATCTTCACACACACATCCA
>NW_008399957.1:0-245 GCF_000622305.1 Nannospalax galili
CTGATGAAGGAACTGAAACACCAGCAGCTTGATGACTTGCCCAAGGTCACACAGATAGTACATTTTGGAGCCAGCCTCCGAGGCTGAGCATCTCTCATTGCTACACCTGTTGCCTCTTATTTTTGAATCCAATTTTAGTGAGGAATTCTAGATTTAAAAATATGAGATGAGATAGATGAACGGATGGATAGATTACAGACAGACAGACAGAACAGTAGAGAATACAGGAAAAATAGACAGCAATA
>NW_008399958.1:0-245 GCF_000622305.1 Nannospalax galili
TCATCCACAGTACAGGAGCAGTTACTGTGACAGCCCACCAGGTCTTCATAGGTGGAGTTTCCTGTTAAGACTAATGACAGAGCTCAGTGATTCAGAGGGAGTGTTGTCTGTAAACAGAAGTTTGTCTGGGCTCAGAACTTGACACCCTCCAGATCTGGAGAGACCCCACCACAGCAACTGGACAGGAGCCATGGAGAGAAGACTGGGAGGTCTGCTGGGGCTTCTGTGGGTGCATGTTTGCTGTG
>NW_008399959.1:0-245 GCF_000622305.1 Nannospalax galili
CAAATGGGTAAAATTATGAGTCAGATACTTGTGCCATTATTAGGAATGTTTCTAGATCAAAAATGTTACTGGTGATCATCTCGCTCTATGGTGAGTGAAGGGTGGTGAATGTTGAAATTTTACAGGGAAGCCATTAGTACAGAAGTTAAGATGTACTCAAGTTCAACAATAAAAATATAATTTACATGGGATTATGCCTAGGTAATGAAACATCTTTTCCTGAGAGTATTAGTAGTGGTGCACAG
>NW_008399960.1:0-245 GCF_000622305.1 Nannospalax galili
ACCCCCCTACTGGTGAAGGAGACTGACAAGCTCACCTTGGGCCAACAATCTTAATGGCCCCCCATGTAGTGGAAACCCTCCTCCGAGGAGCATATGGCCAATGGATGTCAAAGGCTTGCATCCTTCAGTACCAGAGTCTGCTCTTTGATCAGTCCTGTCTCACCTTCTCAGCCATTATGAGGCTCAACTACAGAATACCAGTGCATGATGTTAACCCAGAGGTGCCCCTACATAACTCTTAGGAT
>NW_008399961.1:0-245 GCF_000622305.1 Nannospalax galili
GGCTACATAACAAGAAACAGTGCCAGACAGGAGGTACTTTCCTTTGAGTTGTTGGCCAGGGTGGTCCAAGAGACTCCCCCACGTTATTCAGGCTTTTTTCACAGTCCTTGATAGTGTCCCAGAACTTGAAAGTAAGACCCTATTGTTGAAGACAGAACATACATCAGAAACAGGATTTGGAGAAATAGAGCTGTAAGTGACCTGAAAGCCATTACCCCTGAAGGCGGCTCTCATAGCTTTGGAGA
>NW_008399962.1:0-247 GCF_000622305.1 Nannospalax galili
GTAAACACTTCCTAGAGGTCTGTACACACTTCATGATTATTATCGGAAAGCGGTTAGTGCCCATTATTTTCTAATCATCATCAACATGTGCAAAAGCTAAAGAGAAATCTCTGTATGATCCCAATATAGATTACCATCAAAAATTTTACATTTCTTCAGGAGTAGTTTAAATCTCTCATGAACAGGACAACTGGGTACTCTAAGAAACCACTGCAGACTGTGCACATCTCACCACAGAGCACAGGGA
>NW_008399963.1:0-245 GCF_000622305.1 Nannospalax galili
TTGACAATAACTTTTAATTTCTTTTATGTAGTGTAGTATAGATAGAGCACACTTCTTTTGAAGTATCTGTCTCATTGCTTAGACTTTGCAGTTGACTGGCATAACTGATAACCCCAAATGGAGGGAAACTGTGAGAGATATTGAAGAGATTTAAGACATCAAAACCAAGACAAACTAAAGGTTTAGGAGGTAGTTTAGGAAAGACCCACCTGATGCTCTAGAGGTACCATTATAGGATTCAGTTT
>NW_008399964.1:0-245 GCF_000622305.1 Nannospalax galili
TGGGGAGTTGCCTCCATTGGACTGGCCTGTGGACAACGTCTGTGAGACATTTACTTGATTGTTGAGCAATGTGAGAGGGTCCAGCCCTCTATGGGCATTGCCACCCTGGGCAGATGGTCTGGTGTTGAATAAGAAAGCAGGCTGAGCATAGGCCAAAGGAGCAAGCCAGTAAGTAGCTATGCTACATGGCCTGTGTGCTTCAGCTCCTGCCTCCAGGTTCCTGCCCTGAGTTCCTACCATGGGTT
>NW_008399965.1:0-245 GCF_000622305.1 Nannospalax galili
TTCCCAGTAGTAGCTGACACATCTGCAGTCCAATTTCTACAACCATGGCTCCTGGAACATAGCAGAGTAAGGGGTAGAGAGAAGGCTGGTGAACCCCTTCAACTCTCACCGGTGAGGCTTCCTATACATCAGAGTGTGACACACACACAAGGCCTCAACTGGCCAAGTTTTGGAGAATGAGACTGTAGAGTGTCGGACAGGACACCTGTATGGAACCTCACCCACCCAGGACTCAAGGACCATTG
>NW_008399966.1:0-244 GCF_000622305.1 Nannospalax galili
CCTGCCGCTCTGACGTTCAGATGGTCGTGTTACCTGCCCCCTATGACATACACATGGTCGTGTCACCTGCCCCCTCTGACGTCAAATGGTCGTGTCAAATGCTCCCTCTGACGTGCAGATCGTCGTTTCATCAGCCCTCTCTGATGTGCACATGTTCGTGTCACCTGCCTCCTCTGACGTGTACATCGTCGTATCACCTGCTCACTCTGACGTGCACATGGTCCTGTCATCTGCCCCTCTGACG
>NW_008399967.1:0-245 GCF_000622305.1 Nannospalax galili
TTTGGCTGGCAGCAAATGCAGGATGAAGCCAAAACAGAGAAGAATTTGTTAAGTAGAGCAAGATTACAATAGCAGGGTGGGAAGAAAGGAGTCAAGGCACGTTTCTATTTGAGAAAGCTCAGATATAGAGAATGGAATGTGAACAGGGACTATGACTTGAGTTCCCACCATCTGCCTAAGGGGTAGATTCTGGCTGTGCAGATCAAGTGGGAGCCTCCAGTGGGGATGGGGAGCCAGGAGCAGGA
>NW_008399968.1:0-245 GCF_000622305.1 Nannospalax galili
CGATCTGGACCCATAAGCCTGCAGATGTTTCAGTGGAGCCTAGTTGTCTGTGAATATTTTGAGAAGATTCTCACAGGACACAAACCAAACGTGGTCAAGAGTCAATGGCAGTACTGTTGGGACGATTTGCTGCTATTACCATCAAAGTGCTACTATTTACTGGATCCTTAATTTGCTAAGTGTTCTATGTACATTGCATGACTGGATCCTCCCTGGATCAAATCCAGGGCCATGAGCATGCTAGG
>NW_008399969.1:0-240 GCF_000622305.1 Nannospalax galili
AAAAAAAAAAAAAAAAAAAAAAAAAACATAAAGCAACGGCCAAGATAGGAAAGGCTCCAAAGGTACATCCACCCAGTGCACACTTGACCCAAACTTGGAAGTCATTAAGTGATGCATGATTGGGCAAAAATTCTGATGGAAATGAAACCTAAGGGCTGAATATAATTGGAGACTTTCCCCTTTTTATCTCACTGTGGTGAGGATTCATTTCTTGCCATCTTTAAATCCCACTGAGACATT
>NW_008399970.1:0-245 GCF_000622305.1 Nannospalax galili
AAACAGTGGAATCTGAGAATACTAATGTATTCCCCAACGCTTGCCAGTTAAGCTTCCTCATGCACCAGAGTGTGTTGTACACAGAAGATCAAAACTGCCTAGGTATAGAGAATAAGAGTGTGTATCCCTGGATAGGACTTACATATTAAACCTCACCCACTCATGACTTAGGGACCACTGAGGAAAAGGAGGTGGAAAGATAGCAGGAGTCAGGGTTGGTGCATGAACATAAGGAACAGAGGCAT
>NW_008399971.1:0-245 GCF_000622305.1 Nannospalax galili
GTTACAGCCCAAGTGTTACAGCCTCGTGGGGTCAGGCTTTTTGAGCCCCACGTTGGGCACCAGCTGCAGTCACCGCCAGCGGCGGCCACTCCTCCGTTCTCATTGGTGCCGCTCCTTCATTCTCATGGGCGTCGAGGCTGCTCTTCTGCTTGCCTGGTGCTGCCTTCGATCATCACTGCTTCTGCCTTGTCCCTGACCCCAGGGCTGGTGAGGAGACTGCATCAGCGGAGCCGCATTCAGACACA
>NW_008399972.1:0-245 GCF_000622305.1 Nannospalax galili
TGTAGGAGAGAGACATGGGGCTTTTTTACCAGTAGAAACAAGGAATAATTGTGTACTTGGGCTCTGAACATATTTGAAAGGTACAGCAAAGAATGCCTTCCTCCCCCGGCTGAATATGTGGTATAAGATACAGAAGAATAAAGACTCTTTACAAGGCCTTTATCCTGAGCAACCAAGATGATGGAGTTGAAGACAGCAGTGCAGGGGGCATTATGGGTAAAGGAAGAGAGTTGTTTTTGTTGTTG
>NW_008399973.1:0-245 GCF_000622305.1 Nannospalax galili
CAGCCTCCAAGGTCTGCTGCTACCATAGTGAACTGCTGACTTGCCCAGCAGGGCTGCTTGGTTTGTACCTCGAGAGCCTTTGACAACTTCCCAGAACTGAAACACTTCTGAGAGCTGTGAAGTGATACCGTGCTACAGAGCTTTCAAGCTTCTTTCGTTTAAGTCCCGTTTAAGGTTATTAACCCTGAAGTCAAAATAAAGAACCTCCAGTTTGTGGACCATTACTTTTTGTTGTGCATCTAACT
>NW_008399974.1:0-245 GCF_000622305.1 Nannospalax galili
CATATAATGTTTAAATGCTAGGGGTAGAGAGTGAAAAAGTAGAACAATTTGAAATTTTAGCATGATTAAATGGGATTTAATTCTGTCTCTTCATAGAGGAATTGATTTTAGGGGAAACAGGAAGACATTTGGAGGGAGGGCAAGATTTCCACTTGCCTTTTTCACATTTCTTTTTCGTTGATACAAACAAGAGTTCTTTGTCCCATTACTGGACAGAGCTTCCCATATGAAAACACTACCCTCCC
>NW_008399975.1:0-245 GCF_000622305.1 Nannospalax galili
AGCCAGTCTGACTGGGGTAAGATGAAATCTTAAAGTGGTTTTAATTGCATTGCCCTAATTATCAGTGATGTTGAACATCTTTTAAGATGTTTCATGGCCGTCTTTACTTCTTATTTTGAGAACTCTCTATTCAGCTCCTTGGCCCATGTTTTAATTGGGTTGCTTCTTGTCATGATTCTCTGTTTCTTTAGTTTGTTATATATTCTGGATATTAAACCTCTGTGGGATGTGTCACTGGTGAAGAT
>NW_008399976.1:0-245 GCF_000622305.1 Nannospalax galili
CATCAGGGGGACCCTCGGACCCTAATTCCTCATTTTTTACCTCATTATCAGTGGTCGTTTCCGCAATAGAAGAGAAATCAGTTAGTTTGGTTTTGACTGGAAATACCTAGGACAGGCCATCCCCACTATCCTGTTGCTTTATTTATCTACATTTTTTAGTATGAGATTATTCTGCTCAGGGGCATCAGGGGGAACTTCCCGAAGTGAGGCCATAATGGCAGTCACAATGGGGTAGAACAGCCCCG
>NW_008399977.1:0-245 GCF_000622305.1 Nannospalax galili
CATTAACTTCATATCAAAGTATACAAGTTTTGTTAACAGCATAGTATTTAAGTTACAGGATATTAAAGAGAAGAATGATTATAACTCGAAAACTTTGATGAATGCATTTCATTTCTGGAGAAAATATTAGTATATTTTCATTTGTATTAAAGATAGTTGGAGTTTAGTAGCAGAAAGTGTGATTTGTAGTTATCTCTAGAAATTAAATGTGGTGTAAAGATATGTGCATGAATTCAGAGTTGGAA
>NW_008399978.1:0-245 GCF_000622305.1 Nannospalax galili
TCTGGCTTCTTCCATGCTGAACAGGGAGGCAGGGTGAGGCAGCTGGAGTACGCCTTCAGTGGGTCTATCTAAAAGACTCCCAAATTGCATAAGGCTTGTCTCTAACTGGAAAAGAAAGTCCTTAAATCCTGAATAGGAGATGTGAAGAAGAGGTAAAGGCATTACAATTAGCATTACAAGTTCTAGTCAGGGAACTAGAAAAAAGTCAAAATAGAGCGATTTTCAAATGGCCATATTGAGAGTCC
>NW_008399979.1:0-245 GCF_000622305.1 Nannospalax galili
ACCATGCATTTCAATAGAAGCTGTCCCTGAGGGGAAAGAAATTGGTTATACAAATGAAATTATCAAGTTTGCAAGTAAATCGATGGAACTGGAAATAATCATCCTGACAGATAAAGATCACATGATTTCTTTCATATGTGAGTATTAGCTTTGCAACTTTAGATATGTTTGCTTCATTTGGAATCCTCACAGAGGTTAGGAAACAATTAAGGGACCATATGGGAGAGGAGATCTTCCAAGGGACA
>NW_008399980.1:0-244 GCF_000622305.1 Nannospalax galili
AGCACCCATATGGCAGCTAACAACTGTCTGTAACACCAGTTCCAGAGGATACGGCAGCTCTTCTGTCCTCCAAGCGCATTACACAACATAGGTGCACTTACCTACATGCAGGCAACACACACATGCACATAAAAATAATAAAATATTTTTTTAAAAAAGAAATTCAAGTTCATTAGCTGGGCGTGGTGGTCCCAGTACTCAAGAGGCAGAGGCAGGCAGATCTCTGTGAGTTCAAGACCAGCCT
>NW_008399981.1:0-244 GCF_000622305.1 Nannospalax galili
TGTAACCCTGGTGACCTAGAACTTGCTGTGTAGACCAGACTGGCCTCAAACTCACAGGGATCTGCCTGATTCTGCTTCCTGAGTGCTGGGATTAAATGCGTGCACTGACACTTGGTTTGTTTTTTAGAAGAGTCTTTTTTTAAAGGGTGGGGAGTCAACTCCATTTATGATTTTATTTTATTTATTTATTTATTTTTTCTTTCTTTCTTTTTGAGACAGGGTCTCCCTGTAGCCCCAGCTGGCC
>NW_008399982.1:0-245 GCF_000622305.1 Nannospalax galili
GGGTAACTACACTCATGGGCACATACCCATACATAGACATACACATATACAGGCAATTAAAAATAAAATAAAAATCTTTAGAAAAATAAAATTTACACCTGTAATGACTTCTGGTTTTCTGGTTTGTTCTGTGCCTTGGTCACAGATGTTTATGTCCTTACTCTCTTCTGTCCAGGTAATCTGGAACTCAGACAGTTTCCCTGATTTGAGTTGGGCATTTTGGAAAGAATATCCTGCTCTCTTCA
>NW_008399983.1:0-244 GCF_000622305.1 Nannospalax galili
TCTCTCTCTCTCTCTCTCTCTCTCTCTCTCTCTCTCTTTCTTTCTCTCCCTAGGATTGAAACCAGGGTCTTAAGCATAATAGACAAGTGCTCTACCACTGAGCTACAACCCCAAGTCTCCCCTTTTAACACTTAAATTTCTGTTTTAAAAAAAAATTATTTAGGGGTTGGAGAGATGGCTCAGCAGTTAAGACCACTCACTGCTCTTGCAGAGAACCCGGGTTCGATTCCCAGCACCCACATGG
>NW_008399984.1:0-245 GCF_000622305.1 Nannospalax galili
TCTCCTGCAACTGGAGCTATGGATGGTTGTTAGATGCTATGTGGGTGCTGGAATTCGAACCCAGGTCCTCTGCAAGAACCACCATTGCTCTTAACTGCTGAGTCATCTCTCCAATCCCAATATGTAATGGCTTTAAAACCCTGAGAAATAGACCCCAATCTAATTTTACCTGAAGGGTATGAATATAACAATTTAAATTTGTTACAGTCAACCCAGTAATTTAGAAAATGAAAATATGTTCTAAA
>NW_008399985.1:0-245 GCF_000622305.1 Nannospalax galili
ATTGGAGAACACTTCCTCCATAATCTCCTCATAGCTATGGGGATGTTCTCCATCTTCCTCTGGTAAGTATGAGGCTGGGTTTTTGGGTTCCAGTGGCCTCCATCCAGACTCAGGAATTCTTGTCCAGCATGGCACGATTTCAAGTCACTGGACGTCACAGAAAGTTTTAATTTAGAGAGTTTATCTTAATGCCATAATTTCCTACATAGCCTAGTTTAAAGTTGTCCAGCATCACTTGGAGGACT
>NW_008399986.1:0-245 GCF_000622305.1 Nannospalax galili
AATACTAGGAATGGGCTTCCTTTTTGGGAAATTTTGACCAGGGGTGATCTCGTAGACCCTCACACAATACTGGCTATTGCTATTGCTCTTGGTTACTTAATGGTAAGACCTTATTGGTGAAGATATTATGTATGTTGTATTAGTCACTGTTCTCTTGCTGTGATAGAAACACTGACCAAAGCAATTTATAGAAGGGTTTGTTTGAGCTTACGGTTCCTGAGGAATTACAGTCCATCATGGCAGGG
>NW_008399987.1:0-245 GCF_000622305.1 Nannospalax galili
TTGTAATGCCACAATGAGAATTGTGGTGACACATTGGAGCACTGTGATGTCATATTTGGGGATCGAGAAGGGACATTGAGCAACGTTTTGGCATATTGAGCATGATGACGACAAAATGGATCATTATCATGACAAAATGAGGCATGGTGATTGCACAATGAGCGTTGTGATGACACTATGGAACATTGTGAAATCATATTGTAACACTGAGATGGGACATTCGGGAGATATAATGGCACATGGGA
>NW_008399988.1:0-245 GCF_000622305.1 Nannospalax galili
GTCACACTGCTATCAGAATGTCACATCCACATGAATTGAGAGAGACCTTACCTCCACTGACCATGTGCACTGCACTCCGTGTGTGACGTGTGCCCTGATCTCTGATCTTCCAGGAGTGCCATTCTGAATCAGATGAATGTACTTGGAAATAGGTGATGAGATACAGTGTTTGAACAGAAGAATTTGTAGTTTTCCTCTGTGTTCATGAATTCAGCTGACCAAACTCTTTTTCTTGTGAATGTATT
>NW_008399989.1:0-245 GCF_000622305.1 Nannospalax galili
GTTTAGGATTAGGGTTAGGATTAGGCTTACAGTTACAGTTAGGTTTGGGGTAAGCATTACTTTTAGGGTTTGGATTAGGGTTAGGTTTAGGGTTAGATTCAAGGTTAGTGTTAGGGATTTTTTCAGGTTTATTGATAGTGTTAGACGCAGGGTGAGGGTTAGGGTTAGCTTTATTGTTAGGGATAGCTTTAGAGTTAGGGAAAGTGTTATGGTTAGGGTTAGTTTCAGTGTTATGGTTAGGGTTA
>NW_008399990.1:0-245 GCF_000622305.1 Nannospalax galili
TATATTAAAGTCAGAGTGGTATGACTTTCTTGGAATACTTGAATGGTCTACGATGAACATAATTTTTATAATCAGAAAGGCCATTTTCATAAAAAGAAATGGCAAATCAGAAGGATCTCTCCTATAAGCTCTTACCTGTTTTCATTTAGTATATTTCCCATCATTATTTGATCACAGTTTTTAAAAAGTATTTTTATGTGTATGAGTGTTTTGCCTGTATGTAGGTCAATGTACGGTGTTGTACA
>NW_008399991.1:0-245 GCF_000622305.1 Nannospalax galili
TTTTGCTACAGATGCCACACAGCTGTAGCTGGCAGTGGGTCATGCTGGGTGTTAAATGAGTCAACACAGCTGTGGAACAGCTGCCACTTCCCTCCATTAACTCCATCCTCCAATGATTCCCTGCTTGGATCATTGCTTCAAGTTAAACCTGAGGTGTGTGCAGAGATTGATTCCCAAGCCCCTGAGAGATGAGTGGCACCCACGGTGTTCCTTACGCAGTGTTGATTCTCTCCACAGTAATCAGC
>NW_008399992.1:0-245 GCF_000622305.1 Nannospalax galili
TCTGACCTGTTGATGGTCGTGTCACCGGCCACCTCTGACTCGCAGATGGTCGTGTCAGCTACCCACTCTGACGTGCACATGGTCTTGTTACCTGCCCCCTCCGACGTGCAGAAGTTTGTGTCACCTTCCCTCTCTGACGTTCACATGGTCGTGTCACCTGCCCCTTTGATGTGCAAATGGTCATGTCAGCTGCACCCTCTGACGTGCACATGGTCGTGTCACCTGCACACTCTGACGTGCAGAGG
>NW_008399993.1:0-245 GCF_000622305.1 Nannospalax galili
GCAGGTGACATGACCATTTGCACGTCAGAGGGGGAAGGGGACACCACCATCTGCAGGTCAGAGGGTGCATGTGACTCCACCATCTGCACGTCAGAGGTGACAGGTGACATGACCATCTGCACGCCAGAGGGGGGAGGGGACACCACCATCTGCACATCAAAGGGTTCATGTGACTCCGCCATCTGCATGTCAGAGGGTGCAGGTGATATGACCATCTGCACGTCAGAGAGGGCAGGTGACACGAC
>NW_008399994.1:0-245 GCF_000622305.1 Nannospalax galili
GAACGTGAAGGCCTGACTTCAGATTCCCAAGCAGCCTTCAAAAAGCAAGGTTAGGATGATGGATCTCTGTAACCCCAGCACTGGAGGATCCCTGGAACTCACTGCAGTCAAGTCTATCCAAAACAGTGAGTTTCGGGTTCAGTGAGAGACCCTGCCTCAAACATTGATGTGTAGAGTGATTTAGAAAGATACCCGAAGTCATCCTTTGGCCTCCATTAACACACACAGAGGGGAACCAACACATA
>NW_008399995.1:0-245 GCF_000622305.1 Nannospalax galili
GAGCAGTTGAGCAATGGGGCATTATGGGAACGCTTGATTATTGGAAGATCTCTGTTTACTCTCCCTCTCTTTTTTCTCTAGTTTATATGAGTATTTTTACCGCTAGTCACCCATGCTCTGACATGCCCCATCAGTCACCTTCACCTGAACTCTCCAACCTCCAACTTGTGAGATCAGTAAACTTTCTCTCCTCATATAGTTGCCTCAAACATCACATGGCTGCAGGGAAAAGTCCACAAAACACA
>NW_008399996.1:0-245 GCF_000622305.1 Nannospalax galili
AAAGGCCTCAAATATTACTTGTCCTGAAGGTCCATGCTCGCATGTGGATTCACAACAGGTTTGAAATAGGTAGGGAGAATTATTTTGCTACCAATGTCTGTTGGGTTCACCTCCTTAAGAAGAGAGCTAGTTCTTTGGTAGTTGTGCATGAGCATATAAAAATAAGTACATGTGAATGGAACTAATAAGAGCATCTTTTCTGACCAAAAAGGTATTCCATTAGAGTGAAGTGATTATAAGATACA
>NW_008399997.1:0-245 GCF_000622305.1 Nannospalax galili
ACATACCACACACACATACACACTCACCACACACACTCACATACCGCAAACATACGCATACTCACATACCACACACATATACTCACTACCACACACAAACATACACACACAGCACACACAGACATACACACTCACATACCACACACATACACTCACATACCGCACACACATGCATACTCACATACCACACACATACACACACACATACCACACACAAACATGCACACACCGCACACTCACATACC
>NW_008399998.1:0-245 GCF_000622305.1 Nannospalax galili
GCCGCGACCGCCACTGCCGTGCCGCCGCCATGATTCCGCCGCCCGCGTCGCCAAAGTTCGCGGTGCGGCCCGCGCCCAAGTGGGAGCGGCGGGGCGGCGTGCGGTCTTCCCCGCGCCGGCGGCCACGGGTGGCGTAGAGCGAGGGCGCGGGCGGCCGGCCCGGGAAGGCTTTTTCCTCAGCTCCTTTTTCCTCAGGCTTTTGGGCGGCTCGGCGAGGGCCCCTGCCGGCGGGAGGCAGGAGCTGC
>NW_008399999.1:0-245 GCF_000622305.1 Nannospalax galili
GAAAATAAAACATACCTCATCCCCAGACTGGTGAAGATTTTGATGAACTACTACACAGGGGATGACATTAAAATCATTAAAAACTCCACCAGGCACATGTGCAGCGGTAGCTTCCCACACAACTTCAAGTGGCTGCACTCAGTGGATGGATCGCAGGAAGTAGGGGACTTGGATTCCTCTTGTGAATGAACTTAACAGATCCACTCTATCCCATACATCTTAAAACTGAACATTCTACAAAGGCC
>NW_008400000.1:0-245 GCF_000622305.1 Nannospalax galili
CTACAGGGAGACCCTGCTTCAAACAAACAAACAAACAAACCAGCTGCAATGAGGAAAAAAATATATATATATTTTTTAAAAATTGCCATTAAATATTAATCTTGAAGGATTTTTTTGGAAAAAAAGGAGTTCTGCCAGGCGTGGTGGCACAGGCCTTTTAATTCCAGCACTCAGGAGGTAGAGGCAGGTAGATTTCTGAGTTCAAGGCCAGCCTGGTCTACATAGCAAGTTCCAGGCCAGCTGGG
>NW_008400001.1:0-245 GCF_000622305.1 Nannospalax galili
TTGGGTTACTTCTTGTCTTGATTCTCTGTTTTATGAGTTTGTTATATATTCAGGATATTAAACCTCTGTCGGATGTGTCGCTGGTTGTAGGAGATGAAGTGCCAGGCTTAAGCACAGGCTGCACTAAGAGAACAGAGCTTTTGCTTTGAGAGTGCAGCCCACACTCCCACAAAATAGCCAACCTATGATCGGCCTGAATGAGGGGATCCTGCCCAGATGAGGGGATCTATCAGGAAGCAACACAC
>NW_008400002.1:0-245 GCF_000622305.1 Nannospalax galili
GCTCTCTGGACTCCATGGTAATTCTTGGGGATCCATTCTCTGGGCACAACACCAGCATCATTATTTTTTTTTATTTTTCCACAAATCATCAAATGTTTTATGTATTGAGTCACTAAATTTCTTGCTCTTCATAAGAAGTGAGTTAGGAGATTCAAACGGGTCTATCTCCATAATTGTTTCAAATACTTTACATGACAGATTTTCAGTGCTCTCCATGCTATCTGAAGACTCTGAGTTGGAGAGCC
>NW_008400003.1:0-245 GCF_000622305.1 Nannospalax galili
TTCTGTAAATAATGCCAGGGGATTTTGACTGGGATTACATTGAATCTATAAATTTCTTTTGGCAGAATAGTCCTTCAGAATATTAATTCTATCAGTCCATAAGCATGGGAGGTCTTTCCAGCTCCTTATGTCTCAATCCCTTTCTTCAAAGATTTAAAGTTTTCACTGTCAAGGTCTTTAATATCTTTGGTTACGTTTATTCCTAGATACTTTACCTTTTTGTGGCTATTGTGAATGGGAGTGTT
>NW_008400004.1:0-245 GCF_000622305.1 Nannospalax galili
GGGTAGGATTAGGTTTAGAGTTAGGTCTTGGGTTAGGACTAGGTTTAGGGTTAGGGTTAGGACTTGATGTAGGCCTAAGCCTAGGACTAGGACTAGGGCTATAGTTAGGGTTAGATTTGGGTTCAGTGCCAAGTTTATGGCTAGGATTCGGGCTTCTATTGGGGCTACAGTTAGTGCTAGGGCTAGACTTAAGTCTAAGGATAAGGCTGTGTTTAAGTATAGATTTAGGTCTATGGTTAGGGCTA
>NW_008400005.1:0-245 GCF_000622305.1 Nannospalax galili
CCGTCTAAAGTCTGAGGAAAGGCGGTTTGTCTTAACGATTTGCTTTCTGTGGAGAAATGGAAGGAACATTTGGGTCACTATGAAGTTTCTGTTAGAATATTCAGATAATTCTGAGACAAAGTTGAGGCTTACGAAGGAGATGAGGGAAATTTTGATTTTATTTCATTTTTCTTCTTGATTCAAGTTCTCTGCCAAAATGGCAAGCTTTTACCTTTTCTTCCTTTATCTTTGTAGAAGAGTAATTG
>NW_008400006.1:0-245 GCF_000622305.1 Nannospalax galili
TTCAATAAACTTTCTTAATAACACTTATAAACAAATTTACCATTTGTTGTGGGAATTTACCAAGCAACTAATATTTAACCTCATATATATATATATATATACACACATACATATATAGAGATGTACATAAAATTAATGTATATATTTGAGCAATTGGAACCATGTTGTACATAGGATTAAAGAGATAATATTTTGACCTGAAGAAATATTTTTATTAATTTAACAATTTTAATTTATGAGACTTT
>NW_008400007.1:0-245 GCF_000622305.1 Nannospalax galili
AGGTTGATCCAGATGAGGAAGGGGCCCCCTTGCCTCTACCTCAGACCCTGCCTTTAAAGGGAGACACCACCACCCCAGTACCCCTGGAAGGAACTATGTTCCACCTGCCCCGACACACCTCCCACTCATTATACCCCTCCCCATGGCCTGCCCACCCCTTGTTGCCCCTTGCCGGGCATTGTCCACCTTTCCGATTAATGTCAGCCCAAATGCTGCGCAACAGCCATGGGTACCCACCCCTCTCA
>NW_008400008.1:0-245 GCF_000622305.1 Nannospalax galili
CATTAATTTCGTTCATCTGTGGGGCTTTAGTTTCCAGCCTATTTTTAACCTTTAAATGCCACGGATAGACCAAAGGTAAAACTGTACCGCTGGTCTTTGTTGGCCTTGAGTCTAAACTAGCCATGCAATACCAGCAAAGCACTTCAGTGTACTGCCACTTTCCCCTTCCCTTCCTTTTAGCAGTTTTCGGGGTTTTTGTTTGGTTTTTCTTAGGCAGAGTCTACCCATGTAGCCCAGCCCGGCCC
>NW_008400009.1:0-245 GCF_000622305.1 Nannospalax galili
ATAATCAATAATCAACATACCCAACTTTGAATCCTATGATTTACAACAACTGTCTAGGAAGACATGTCCACTGGTGCAATAGTGGCGCAAATACTACGGACGTAATCAAGATACGTTTCATGAGTTAGTGCCCAAACCTGATGTTGATATTATGAGTAGGAGCATGATGTTAAACAGGACACAGGACTCAGGCAAAAGCCTATCACTATTATTCTGCTAAATAGACATAGTATTGAGCTGATTCC
>NW_008400010.1:0-245 GCF_000622305.1 Nannospalax galili
TGCATTATTAATAAAGATGATTATCTAGAACTGGCTATATCCCAACACCCAACAGTCTATCTTCCATCCAGACTTCAAGACATAGAAAGAAGACCACTGACTAGCCAGTAGTTCTGAGCATAGCCAACATGGAGACCACCATGAGAATTTCTACATGTGGACTTCAATTCCTCACTTTAAAATTACCAATATCTTAATTGATCTTAGAGTTTTATCACAACCACACTATTCTGTGACATAAGGAT
>NW_008400011.1:0-245 GCF_000622305.1 Nannospalax galili
AAAAGCCTACCAACCTCGGGATTTTCCTATTAGAATGAAAGAATTTGTGAGATCAGCACTAGGTGTCACAGAAAACTGAATGCTTTAAGGAGAAATAAAATAAGGACTTTTTATTTTGACAATTTAAGTCAGACAACAAACACTGTTTTCTAAGTTCATCTTTTATTACCACAGTCAGATTGTTTTATAAGTAACTACCCGTTTTCTGTTATTTCATGGCTTAAAGTGTAACTGAATACATTATT
>NW_008400012.1:0-245 GCF_000622305.1 Nannospalax galili
AATCACAACTCCAGCTCCAGGGCATCCAATGCCCTCTTCTGGCCTCCATGGTATCCACATACATGTGACACACTGATACACAGAAAAAAAAAAAAAAATCTTAAAAAAGTTAAGTATTCTCTATCAAACACTGTAGCATACCACACACTGCACAGGAGCCCAGCAGTCAGGTTCCCTGTGACAGAATGGCTGGAATGAGGCTGCAGCAACTTCTTTGCTGAACTCATACCAAGCCCTTCCCAAAC
>NW_008400013.1:0-245 GCF_000622305.1 Nannospalax galili
CATTCCATAACAGGCAGCTGAGCTTAGCAACCATGACATGTTCAAATGCAGTGTTCACATGCATCTCAGTTCCAAGTTTAGATACTGCATAGTATAGGCTTTACAACCGTGGTTCTAAAAATTCACATCTGTGCACTATTTTAGAAGGCACATGTTGAGGGGGAGAAGAGGCTGGGGAGGAGGGGAGGAGGAGATTGAGAAGGAGGAAGAGGAGGAGATCAGATTAGAGTCATCTCTACAGTAAA
>NW_008400014.1:0-245 GCF_000622305.1 Nannospalax galili
GTTTTTAATGACACATTGGGGCATTTTGATGGCACATTGGAGCATTGGGATTTCACATGAAACATTGTCATAGCACATTTGAGCATTGTGCTGTCACACTGGGGCATTTTGATGACACTTAGCATCATAATGATGGCACACTGAGCCTTGTGATAACATATTGGGGCATTCTGAGGGAAACTGAGCACTGTGACGGCACATTGGGCATGGTGATGACACATTGGGGAATTGTCAGGGCACATTTA
>NW_008400015.1:0-245 GCF_000622305.1 Nannospalax galili
AAAAGACCCCAAAGAAAAGTAGCCAGTTTCTTGGCTAAAACTCACAATGTTTTGGGCCTGTTAGCAACCTACTCCGTTCCAAAGGCCAAAAATGTCGAAAATATTTGGGAGGTTTTATCTAATCCTTAAAAAATTTTAGGGTTACCTCTTCGGGGGCGGGGAATGTTAGTGTAGCCAAAAGCCCCATAAAAAAGTTAAAGAAGAAAGAGTACATGAAGTTATCAGAAAAAAAGTGATGGGGAAAT
>NW_008400016.1:0-245 GCF_000622305.1 Nannospalax galili
ATAAGTCATTAGGAGTTAGTTTAATACTCGGTCTATAACAGGGAGACATTGTCCTTACTAGACACCATAGGCTAGCAAACAAAAAGCTTAATGCCAGGGATGGATGCTCCTTTCAAAGCTGTTGACCAGGGTTCCCATAGATCCTCAAACATATTGGCTATTTCCCTTCCTCTTTTTCACTCACCAGAACTTGACAGTAAGACCCTATTGCTGAAGATACCATATACATGAGTTATAGAACAAAG
>NW_008400017.1:0-245 GCF_000622305.1 Nannospalax galili
ATAGTTGCATTTTTCACTCGAAGACACAGCTTTATTGACTGCATCTCGGTAGCCACCAGCTCCACCCAGGTAACATACCACTTGTTGAAATTATTCAATATATTTCTGTACATAATTGCTTAGCCACAATGTCTTAGTGCAGCTTTATTATTTTAAAATGAGTCTTCTGCATAGAAATCGTGGTATGGAAATTTATGTTTTTAGTCCGTCTTTGCAGGTCTTTAGCACAAAAGGGGAAATGAGAA
>NW_008400018.1:0-244 GCF_000622305.1 Nannospalax galili
AAAAAATATTTGAAACACTATCAATAACGATAAAAGTAGTCTTGTGGGGCAGGAGAGATGGCTCAGGAATTAAAGTGGTTAAAAGCACTTGTTGCTCTTGCAGAGGACCTGATTTTGGTTCCAAGGACCTACATCAGGAATTCACAACTGCCTGTAACTCCAGCTCCAAGGGGATCCCACATCTATGGGCACTTCATTCACCTACTCGTGTGTACATACACACACACACACACACACACACACA
>NW_008400019.1:0-245 GCF_000622305.1 Nannospalax galili
TGATGTCACATTGGGGGATTGTGAGAGGACATTTAGCACCGTGTTTTCATAATGAGCATGGTGATGACACAATGGATCATTTTAATGAAACAATGTTGCATTGTGATGGCAAACTGAGCATTGTGATGGCACAATGGAACTTTGTGAAATCATATTGTAACATTGTGATGCCATCTTGAAGCAATTTAATGAAATATGGGGCCATAGTCTTGGCATATTGGAGCATTGTGATATCACATTGGACC
>NW_008400020.1:0-245 GCF_000622305.1 Nannospalax galili
ATACTAAGAAATGTTTTCTGACAAAAGAATACTAATAACAGCTGGGGAGAGGACTCAGTTAATAAAGCACTTGTCATGCAAATGTAAGGAACTAAATCTGAATCCTCAAAGCCCACATAAAGCTGGGAACAGTAGTATGTATCTGTGATCCCAGGGTTTTTACAGCGAGATGAGACATGGGGACAGGAGAACCTGGAGGGCCTGGCATACACAGTAAAAACCAGCAAAAGGATTCAAACTAGATG
>NW_008400021.1:0-245 GCF_000622305.1 Nannospalax galili
AAGATTTCCTTTTGAAACCAACCTATAAGCTATAAGAACAACAAAGTTATTAAGTGGTCATACATCCCGTTACAGTCAATACATTCTGAAAAGGAAGCTTGACCACACCCATTGTTCCAAACCCCTGTGTATGCCAAGAGGAAAAGCTTCATCCAGGAGCTTCAGATGAGCCACTGACCTGCTTATTTATCATTCTTGCATATTTGTAGGGAGAGTTATGGTGGGTTTGGTGTCATAACAGCTTT
>NW_008400022.1:0-245 GCF_000622305.1 Nannospalax galili
TAAATTATGGCTCTATGAGTGTCTTGCACTCACGTGTGTAAGCGCAGTATGGGACTGCACTGCCTGCAGATGTCAGAAGAGGGCATCACGGTTACATAGACTCACTAACAACCGTGTGGAAGCTGGAAACCAAACCTAGGTCTTCTGCAAGAATATTCAGTGCTAGGAACAAGTGAGCCATCTTTTCAGGCAGTTCCCCCCCCCCTTTATTTTTATTACATTTATATTGTGTCCATGTGCGTAAC
>NW_008400023.1:0-245 GCF_000622305.1 Nannospalax galili
CATCGATGGCAGCTCCTCCTTTCCAAAGAAAGAAATATATTTTCAGAGGCAGAATCCTTACCTTAGGAATGAAGAGCAAAGGCAGCTGTCCAGGACACCAGCACTGCATTGACGTGCTCTTTCACTGTGGTGATCTTTCCTAAAACAGGTCAGATCTGGTTCTCACAATAACTTCAGGCTCCTTACATTCTAATGAGAGACACTGACAAGTCAACTAACTCCAACTCAACAAAGTCTAAGATCCT
>NW_008400024.1:0-245 GCF_000622305.1 Nannospalax galili
AAAAATAAATAAATCTATTTTTAATGGCATGGCATAAGCTAGGGTGATGGCTGTGTGGAAAAGACCACTGGATGCTCTTGCAAAGGCTCCAGTTTGGTTCCAGCACCCACATGGCAGTTCACAACCATTCTTAGCTCCAGTTCCAGGGGATACCACACCATCTTCTGGCCTCCGTGGGCATTTCATGAACATTGTGCACTTACATACATGCAGACAAAACACTCACACATATAAAATAAAAAAAA
>NW_008400025.1:0-245 GCF_000622305.1 Nannospalax galili
TATTGAGGTTTTCACTTCCTTCTTCCTTTCAGCTGCGTCTTCAATTTTTTTTTATCTCTTTTGTGAATTCATTAAGAAGTTTATCCCTGTCTTCTTTTACTCCTTTGATTTGTTTGTTTGTTCTTTAAATTCATTTAATCCCTTGATCATGTTTATGATTTTTCTTTTACATTATGTGTCTTGGGTTATCTCTAGGGCTTGTTCTTGTAGAACTTTTCTACAGGACTGGTGTAATTTGGTGGGGA
>NW_008400026.1:0-245 GCF_000622305.1 Nannospalax galili
CCAAATTACTGTACTAGAAATTAGGTTTCCAGTTAGATATGTTGATGATACGTAATTTTGATGCCCCTGGGGACAAATTAGAAGAGGGTGGGGGCGCAATCGCACTAAAGAATAGGAAGTGAGACATGAGTGTGCACAATCATGTGATGCCGTGTTCTGCGTTCAGATGCAGCAAAAAGACCTTCATCAGATATGGCTCTTAGATTTCCCAGCTTCCAGAACTATCAGAAATAAATTTCTTTTCA
>NW_008400027.1:0-245 GCF_000622305.1 Nannospalax galili
ATTACAATGCTCCATTATGTAATCACAATGCTCCAATGTGCCAACACTGCCATCTCATGTCCCATTATATTGTTGCAATGTCCCATCACAATCTTAAAATATAACTTCTCAATGTTCCATTGTGAGGTCAACATACTCTATTGTGACATCACAATGCTCCAATATCCAGAACTATCGCCCCATGTGCATTATATTCCTAGACTTTGTCATCACAATGTTGCAATATGACATCACAATGCTTTAAT
>NW_008400028.1:0-245 GCF_000622305.1 Nannospalax galili
CAAGAAAGCTTCAATCCACCTGTCATTACCAAGTGATCAGGATTTTTTTTTCTTTTGAAATCATGTAGTCCAATTACTGTGGGATGACTGAAGAAACTCAAATGTCCTGAGGATCTGACAACTAGGAGAACACAAAGTGGGTTCCCACACCCCCTATGATGTTCCCACACCCCCTATGATGTTACCACATCCCATATGATGTTCCCACACCCCCTATGATGTCCCCACACCCCCTATGATGTTCC
>NW_008400029.1:0-245 GCF_000622305.1 Nannospalax galili
TAAGAGGGCAGGTGACACGAGGAAGTGCTTGTCAGAGAGGGCAGGTGAAACCACCATGTGCACGTCGGAGAGGGAAAGTGACACGAACCTCTGCACGTCAGAGACAGCAGCTGACACAACCATCTGCAAGTCAGAGGTGGCCAGTGACACGACCATCAAAACGTGAGGGGGGCAGGTGACACGACCATCTGCAAGTCAGACGGGGCAGGTGACACAACCATGTGCAAGTAAGAGGGGGCAAGTGA
>NW_008400030.1:0-245 GCF_000622305.1 Nannospalax galili
TGTCCATTTTAAGTTCTTTGACTTGTTTTCTTGTGAGTTCTTTAAGGTAATGTAATTCTTTGATCATGTTTGTGATTGTTCTTTTAAATTCTGTGTCCTGAGGTTCCTCTAAGTATTTCTCATTGCAGAACACTTTTATAGCACATGTGGATTTTGGTGGGAACATATTATTTTGGTTTTTCATATTATTGTGTTTTTTTTTCTGATGTGATCTGGACATGTGGATTTATTTTGTTGCTTGTGTT
>NW_008400031.1:0-245 GCF_000622305.1 Nannospalax galili
CAAGCTACTTGCTTTTCCAACATTATTTTATTAATTAATTAAAAATTTTATGTGTATGAATGTTTTGCCTGCATGTTAGTATACTCGTGTGTCTGATGACTATGAACACCAGAAGAAGGCCCTGGATCCCCTGGAACTGGAGCCATGTACTTATTTTACCTTCAATATGGGTTCTAGTAATTGAACCCAGGTCTTCTGGAAGAGCAGCCAGTGCTCTTGACCTCCAAGCCGTCTATCTCTCCAGT
>NW_008400032.1:0-245 GCF_000622305.1 Nannospalax galili
CACACCAAGAGAGAGAGATATGTTGCATGCACTAAAGCTGGAGGGGCTGAGCCATCTAAGTCCTTTGGAAGTAAAGTGGTCCTACAAATTGGACATAGAGCCCTGCTGGTTTTGGTCTGTTATTTCTTCACTATGCTGCCATTCCTCCCTTTTGGAATGGGAATGCATATTCGGTTCCATTGTATGTTGGAAGTATGCAATTTATCTTTTGATTTTACAGGGGCTTACAGTTAAAAGACTGCGTT
>NW_008400033.1:0-244 GCF_000622305.1 Nannospalax galili
AAAAATATGTGCTTTATAGGTGGTACTATATGCTTCCAGTAAAAGTCACATAATCTTCTGGGATGTGAACAACCACTGATGACATTTGCCCAGATTTATTATCTCACTGGGGATTTATGTTAGCCTTTGGGGAGCTTATACTAAAACTCACAAAAGGGATTCCTATTCTTTGATTTTCTTTTTGTGGAAAGGACAGCTTTTGTGTGTGTGTGTGTGTGTGTGTGTGTGTGTGTGTGTGTGTGTG
>NW_008400034.1:0-245 GCF_000622305.1 Nannospalax galili
TCTGTGACTACTTAGGTACGATCCTGGCATCAATAACCAGTGATTGACATCGTTGCCAATTTAGGTGCAAGGGAGCCAAATGCCAGAAAGTTTAAATGACTTGTGCAGAGCTAGAGTTAGTAACTTGTACATCCCGTAGTCTTAAGGCTCTGGCTTAAAGACTACAAGCTCAGTATCAGTCATTTTCATGACCATATTATATACAAACAGAGTTCCTGAAAAAGCCAATGCAATTTCCCAGGGAG
>NW_008400035.1:0-245 GCF_000622305.1 Nannospalax galili
TCATGGTCTCACTCTTGCTCATCCACCTTCACCACATTTAGGCTGCATGCTACCAGGAGCCATCCCCAGGCCACCATTTCTGCCATGCCTCTGAGGACTGGTTGGGGGCTGGGCTGGACTGGGCTAGGCATGGACAGCCCTTGGTAAGCCCTTGGTAGGGAGGCCCTCAGTGAGCCACGTGTCCAAGTGAGTACTGGAGACTTGGGTATTGGCCTGGAGGGCAGTGAGGGGTCTGGGTGTGAGCT
>NW_008400036.1:0-245 GCF_000622305.1 Nannospalax galili
GTCTTGTTTCACACAAACACACACATAAGCACGTGGACACACACACTTGGCTTTTCTTAATTTCATATATGAAAATGGCAAGTTTAGGGAGCTGTAGAAGGGATTCAATATGGCAGATTCGGGCAGAGAAGTGACTCCTGTTCTCAATCCCAGCACTTGGAAGACTGGGGCACGAGGATCACAAGTTTTAGGCTAGCCTGGGCTACAAAGCAAGTTCCAGGCTTGTCTGGGCTAAACAAATAACA
>NW_008400037.1:0-245 GCF_000622305.1 Nannospalax galili
ATCCTACTGGAGATGCTTTCCAAAATATAAACATGAACATATATAAAAAGCCAAAAATTGAGTTACCTGATAACTGGGAACAATACCTCAACTAGGCACCTCATCCTAGCAAACAAATTGCCCAAAGGAATGGGCACCTTTTTCCAAGTTATTGGCCAGTCAGACCAAATTGAATTGGCCCCAAGGATGACAGGCTATTGCCATTGCCCTTGGTTACATTCCAGAACTTGATGGTAAGCCCCTAC
>NW_008400038.1:0-245 GCF_000622305.1 Nannospalax galili
ATCGAAGAATTCTAGTAATGTGAAAAAATGTCCATGTTCACTACATAGCATGAATCATGTATAGTGTATCTACTCTTCAAACATCATGATGCGCATCACAAAGTCATAGCAGAGTTCACAAAATAAATGTTATTGTAATCAAAGTGTCATCTATCATTATCTAGGGACTCTTTTCACCTCGGAAATGTGACATGAGAGAATGATGGAAAGTTTTTGAATAATCCTAACCTAGTCTCAGCTATTTG
>NW_008400039.1:0-245 GCF_000622305.1 Nannospalax galili
GCAACATGGGCCTCTTTGAAGAACAACAGGGAACCACAAGAGGTCACTGCACAAGTTTCTTGAGGAAGAACAAAGCTGTTAGAGCAAAGCAGGATGACAGGGGGTGGCAGGGGGTCAGCCCAGGAGCCTCTCTCAACCTTCCTAAGGCCTTATGGAGGACTTGGGAGTGTCACTGCGTGCTTGGCAGCTTTCAGGGACAAGAGCATGCACCAGGCGCAAGGGTCCCTATTGTTGTTGGCAAGACA
>NW_008400040.1:0-245 GCF_000622305.1 Nannospalax galili
CCAAAAAAAAAAAAAAAAAAAAAAAAGACCAAACAAAAAAAGCTGAGACAAATGCAAGAAGGAAGAAGGAAACTGGGTGTGTTAGTGCTGTAATCCTGGCTGGCAGCGCCAGTGAGGCAGAGACAGGGATTCAACACAAGTTAGAGGCCAGCCTGGTTTACATAACAAGTTCCAGGTCAGTCAGGGATACAAAGTGAGACAGTGAGACCTTGCCTAAAAAAGAAAAAAAAAAAAAAAAAAAAAAA
>NW_008400041.1:0-245 GCF_000622305.1 Nannospalax galili
TTCTGGGGCCCCAAGACAAGGAATGGGACAGGACCCAAACTAGGAGAGACAAGTGGGGGAGATGGGAGGGGGAGTCAAGGCATGGAGGGTATGATGGACTTACCCCAGAGAGAGGCCTGCAGGTAGGAGAGCTGCACAGTGTGTTTTAATCAGCTCATGGAGCTAAGTTTAATATTTCAAATAAAGAATATAACAGGTCATCTAACACTCATGCCAGTAAAAATTAGATTAAAAATTAACAATGA
>NW_008400042.1:0-245 GCF_000622305.1 Nannospalax galili
CCAGAGGAGCAGAAGCCCCAGGAGCTGAGAGGGGTCCCTCATGTGCATGCTTATGGGGCGTGCGCTCTCTCTGGTCGCACTCCCAGAATGGCACTCCCCGCCACACCTGGCTAGTCGCTGGCGGGTCTGGCCACTGGCGTCTCTGGCCGTGGTGGTGGGTGCTCCGCAGGCTTTTCCTGGCAGCTCGGGTCCCATGTCTCTGGAGCTTCTCTGCTACAGGAGCGTTGTCCTGCTGAAATCCTGTC
>NW_008400043.1:0-245 GCF_000622305.1 Nannospalax galili
TGTATACCACATGTGCAACATGTTTGGAGGCTGGAAGAGGACATTAGACCCCCTGGAGCTGGAGTTGCAGGCAGTTGTGAACTATCCCATCTGGGTGCTGGAAACCAAATTCAGGTCCACTGAAAGGATGGCAAGACCTGTGGGTCACTGAGCCATCTGTCCAGTCCTTTCTTGTTCTTCTGCAATAGCTTTTCATGTGACCCAGGAGGACCTTGAACTCTTGACCTTCCTGCTTCCACTTGCCA
>NW_008400044.1:0-245 GCF_000622305.1 Nannospalax galili
GGGAAAATATAATTATGGATGATATGTCTTTAATTTGAAGTACTGTCCAGGCTTAAAATCTCAGGCTCATTTTCCAGTGGGGCTGTGTTTACACGCAGAGTGGGCAGGAAAGCCCTCAAGCATCAGAACCGGCAGAGCAGATCATAGGGGTGACTTGGAGCACTTATTATGTGAAAAAGTGGAAACGGAATTCCCACAGTTATCTGAGGAAGGCACCATTAGATTCATCTGACAGAGGGTTTCTT
>NW_008400045.1:0-243 GCF_000622305.1 Nannospalax galili
CTCTCTCTCTCTCTCTCTCTCTCTCTCTCTCTCTCTCTCTCTCCATATCTGGCCTACTTCATGTCCTCTTCTGTTCCTTAGTAGCCTACTTTTTCCACAATTAGCACCACTCAAATGAGTATGGGTGTAACATCATCAACTTGAACATGGTCAACATGCCCAGGACCATACTTGAAAACTGCCTTTCCTTTCCTCCAGTCATTAACTGCTAATAACTCCTCATCTGGTGGTGAGGAGTCAAAC
>NW_008400046.1:0-245 GCF_000622305.1 Nannospalax galili
TTTGATCCCCAGCACCCACACGGTGGCTAACAACTATCTGCAACTTCAGTTCCAGGGGATCTAACGCTTTCTTCTGACTTCCACAGGCATTGCAGGACATGGGTGCAATTACACACATGACGGTAATATACTCATATACGTAAAATAAAAATAATAAATAAAAATATTAAATAGTACAACAGCTGAAAGACGAAGAGGAGGCAGTTTGACAGCACGCCCATTTAGCAAAGCACTTGTCTTACTGG
>NW_008400047.1:0-245 GCF_000622305.1 Nannospalax galili
TATTTTATGTGTATGAGTGTTTTGCCTGAATGTATGTAAGTGCACCCATGTTGTGCAGTGCCTGCAGAGGCCAGAAGAAGGTGCTGGATCCTCTGGAACTGGAGTCACAGACGGTTGCTTACTGCCATCTTAGGTGCTGGGAGCTGAACCTAGATTCTCTGCAAGAGCAGACCATGCTCTTAAACACTGAGCCATCTCTCTAGCTCCACCTTTCCTTTTTTATGGTAATCATCTACATCCAAATA
>NW_008400048.1:0-245 GCF_000622305.1 Nannospalax galili
TATCAATGTCATTCAGAAAATCAGAAGGACATACCTTAAAAACTTACATTACATTACATCAGAAGTTCTAAAACAAATAGATAATTTCTAGTTACCGCCAAATTGCATAAATAATCTTAACAGATCTAGAGCAAGGAATGAGATTGAAACAGTAATAAAAAATTTTTCTAACTAAAAAATATCCAGGTCCAGAGAGACTCACTGCAGAATTCTACCATACCTTTAAAAAATAATTAGCATCAATA
>NW_008400049.1:0-245 GCF_000622305.1 Nannospalax galili
GATTCCTGTTTCAGTCCTCTAGCATAAAATTAAATCCCTCTCCTCACCTGATTTTGGCTGCTGATCTCTGATTTTCCCATAACACTTAAGAGTTCATCATTTTGGGAAAGTCAAAGTAGGAAACTCAAACAACTAGTCACACCATATCCATAGCCAAGGGCAGAGGGAGAATATATATTATATATATTCTCGCTTGTTGTCTTGCTTATTCTCACATATCTTTCTCCTCTCCCTGCCTAAGGATG
>NW_008400050.1:0-245 GCF_000622305.1 Nannospalax galili
GTGGAACATTTTGAAGTCGTATTGTAACACTGTGATGGCACATTGGAGCATGGTGATGTCATATTGGAGCCTTGTGATGTCACAATAGAACATTGTGAAGTCATATTGTAACCTTGTTATGTCACATTCAGGGATTGTGGTGGTACATTGAGCCCCGTGTTTTCATATTGAGCATGGTTATGACACGGTGGATCATGGTAATATCACAACTGTGCAGTGATTTTACAATGAGCACTGTGATATCA
>NW_008400051.1:0-245 GCF_000622305.1 Nannospalax galili
CGGGTGACAGCTTACAAAAGCAGGAAACCCAGAGCACACTACACAACCTGCGGGCTGGACAGTATCTTTTACAGGTAGGTCAGCTGGTCTCTACCTCTTCCTGACATCAATCTGCTGCTTCCAGGCAACTCAGCTGGCTGGGGGAGGGAGGGGCCTAGTGAATCTGGCCAGTTTCAGGGACTTCTTGAAGATATTTGTTTACTTCCTGAGTTTAGTGACTTTCCCTGCAGGATGGACTGTTTTTC
>NW_008400052.1:0-245 GCF_000622305.1 Nannospalax galili
AAAGGTACCTGACACCAAACCTGACAACCTGAGTTCAGGGACCCGCGCAGTACAAGGAGAGCACCAATTGCCACAGGTTGTCCTCCAACCACTACATGTGTACCCACAGTCGGTGGGGGGGCGGGATAAATAATAAGTAAAATGTAATCAGTATTTTTTTTTAAAAGAAGCACTGCTCACAACAGATTAGGAGCAAAGTGCTCAGTCACTTAGAGGTCAAGGAGAGAAACAACAGGAACCCTGGA
>NW_008400053.1:0-245 GCF_000622305.1 Nannospalax galili
GAGTGTGTGAGTGTGAGTTTGTGAGTGTGTGTGAGTGTGTGAGTGTGTGTGTGTGTGTATGTGTGTGCGTGTGTTGTATGTAACAGTAGTAATCAATTTAGAGAACCTGAAATTGAACCACTTGGAGTGGGACTGATTTGGGTAGAACTAACACAACTCACGCATGAAATTCTCAAAAATCAGAAATGTCATAAAAATGCTATCTACAAACAGAAATAGTAATTATTTCTGGGAGAAATTAATTC
>NW_008400054.1:0-245 GCF_000622305.1 Nannospalax galili
CATGAATTAAAAGTTAAAAACAACTTTAAAGTACCTCGGTTTAAAAAAGACATCTAGTATTATAGAGCTGGGAATTCATTTTAAATACATGTACAATTCTGTAACTCCTTGAAGAATAAAAATAAAATCTGATAGAATTGCTATTTTAAATTTTTTTTTCTGAGGTTGTGTTTCACCAAAATTTTATGTTGATATTATAGGTAAACCTTGTTTGTATCTCCCGCCTTACTTTCAAAGAGAATTTT
>NW_008400055.1:0-245 GCF_000622305.1 Nannospalax galili
GGCACGGGAGGAGCGTGTGCGCCCACGTCGCAGTCACAGCAAGGAGGCTGCTGGAACTGCGGAGGTTCCGGTGCACAGTGAAAGTGGCCGGCGCCACCACCCACCGACGAGGTTCCCTAGAGGAGGCGGCCGACCGTGAGCCCCAGCGCCACCGCACCCATTGGCATGGGCTGGACTCGGGCAAGGAGGGTGCTCCACCTGCACTTGGACCCAAGGGTGAGCGTCGCCCGAGGCACAGAGGCCCC
>NW_008400056.1:0-245 GCF_000622305.1 Nannospalax galili
GACAGGAATATGGGGGTTCTCATGTGTATCACTGCTTCCAAGAACATCACAGAAGGAGGGGTGGGAAAAATACAAGGGTCAGAGTTCAGGGAGAAGTGTGCAACTCAGACTTTCGGGCAGGACATGGATGTTGAGCTCTTGAACTTATAGCTGCCGTGATTACCTGTACAAGATTTTCACAAGACAGGACTTATCAACACCCTGTCATGAAGGTGGAGGGGTATGTGGGGTCCCACCCCCTCCCT
>NW_008400057.1:0-245 GCF_000622305.1 Nannospalax galili
AATAGGAAGTTATAAAATACAAGACTTTTTCTTGTCAATGTTCAAGTTACTATATTTTGACTTCCAGCTGAAATAAGTGTAATGACTTTAGTACAATCTCCATTCTGTGCACAAATTTTGTCCTATCTTGATTGGAATCAGGTCTTGACTACTTTTCCCTGTCTGATGAATCCCAACAGCATGGCTTCAATGTTGCATTCTCCTTTGGATGTCTTCATCAGACTGTGGCCAGGGCTCTTTTGTAG
>NW_008400058.1:0-245 GCF_000622305.1 Nannospalax galili
ATTGATTATTTTATTACAGAGAAATTCAATCTAAGGATTAATGAGAGGTGGCGCTCCCTAACAATCATATTATTCTAGTCACAAAATTATAATAAAATTGCTTCCGAAATTTAAATCAAGAAGCTCTTAAATCCGTGGGAAGAGGAAGACTGCCTGCAAGAGTTAGTATATGACTCCAGGAAAAAGGAAAACAAATTTCCAGATGAAACAATGAAAAATGATATTTTGCATTAAAGAAGCATTAT
>NW_008400059.1:0-245 GCF_000622305.1 Nannospalax galili
GAGATTTTATCTTTACCAAGTCAGAATGGCTAAGTTCCAAAAAATAAACAAGAAATGTTTGCAAGGTTTTGGGAAAGGGGAACAGCTCTTCACTCCTGGTGGGAGTGCAGAATGTTGCACCTACTATGGAAATCTGTGTGGAGATTCCTCAAAAAGATAGAGATAGATCTACCGTATGATTCAGCAAAACCACTTTTGTGCACATACCCAAAGAACTCGATATTCTACTACAGAGATATCTGCTC
>NW_008400060.1:0-245 GCF_000622305.1 Nannospalax galili
TGATGTGACTACTAAGAATTAACCTATATTGGGAATTTCTTCAAGTATTTAAAATTAACCCCAAATAGTAAATGATCTATTCATGTACTAGAACTCTCCTGATGATAGAAATTGGAAAGATATTGGTTGTGTAGGAACCAAAGTCCTTCAGTTCAGGATTATAGGGTGCAGATCTCAGAATAACATTAACTTTTCTAAAAGAAAAACAGAGACGTGTACAGGAGTAATAAGAAAAAAATAAGTAT
>NW_008400061.1:0-245 GCF_000622305.1 Nannospalax galili
TGACTTCAAAATGTTCCATTGTGACATTACAATGCTCCCTCATGCCATCAAACTATTACCATATGACTTCATGATGTTCCATTGAGATATCACATTGTTCATTGTGACATCACTATGTAAAATTGTGTCATTACTTGACCCATTGTATCGTCACCATACTCAATGTCCCCTCAAAAACCCCCCAATGTGACATGATGCTCCATGGTGCCATCAAAATGTTACAGTATGACTTCACAATGTTCCAT
>NW_008400062.1:0-245 GCF_000622305.1 Nannospalax galili
GAAATGTTTAAAGAAAGGCAACAAACAGTTCTGAGATCTTAGGACAGTGTTTGCCAAATAAATGCACCAACTTATATCAAACAGCAGCATCATTTCAGCAGCATGAATTTCCCGTACCAATAGGTAAACCTGCTTGCAACACTGAGGCTCTCATGCTCACCACCCTGGCCATATATTTCCCAGTTTTGTGGTGTTTGGAAGAAGGCTTTTCCTCCACTCACATGACCCCCACTTCTGACCCTTTT
>NW_008400063.1:0-245 GCF_000622305.1 Nannospalax galili
AATGAAGCATTGCTAATGGACAATATATTCCTTCAATTCTGGGTCAATATTTGCTTTAAATTATCATAATAACCTTTATAAATCAGAAAATACTAATTTAGCTTAAGGGTCAAACTAGCCTACAAAGTCAGTCCCTCAAAAAGTTCCAATTTTGGTGACAGAAATGTTTCTAAACAAAAGTCAAGTCTATCAAAATATCATATACCAATACATGGAATTATAGAAATAATTTATATTCATTTTTT
>NW_008400064.1:0-245 GCF_000622305.1 Nannospalax galili
TTAGCAAAGAAAATGTCCAATGCCAGAAATGGACTCCCTCTTTCAATTTTTTTCTTAACAGTTGAGCAATATTCCATTATGTCGATGTATCACAGTTTCATTATTCATTCATCAATTGATGGATATTTAGGTGGTTTCCATTTCCTGGCTATTATGAATAGAGTAGCAATGACTTGATAAAGAGGCATCTCTTTGATTAGATATAGTGGCCTTTGGGTATATGCCCAAGAGTGGTACAGCTAGAT
>NW_008400065.1:0-245 GCF_000622305.1 Nannospalax galili
CTTGCTAGTAAGAACCAGCCCATCCTGATCCCATTGACTCTCCTTGGGTCTTGGCCCCTTCTGACTGAGGCTGCTGATGAGCCCCTGACTAGCTAGGAAGGAGACTAACACAGAGTCCCACAACTGGTCAACACAGAGAATAATTGTCTGTGGCATACTTAGCCCCTCTAAGTGACACATTTTTAATGCAATCCCTACACATAAGATGAATTCATCTTTCAACTCTCACCAGAGAGGCTTCCTTA
>NW_008400066.1:0-245 GCF_000622305.1 Nannospalax galili
ACATCTCAACCCACTCCCAGGGAGACCAAAGGCCTTCATACATTTCAAATTTGGAGGACAAAAAGAAGGAGCCAAGGTGACTGATCATTCAAAAATAAAAATTGTAAAAAAGTATTGTTAGAAGTTAAAAATGCAGTAAATAGCTTAAACAAAAGCAATGCGTGTCATCTTACTTTGGCAAGTCAGGGTATCTTTAGGAAGGGCGAGGGACTTCCTGTAACCAAGGATACTTGGACTGACTATTT
>NW_008400067.1:0-245 GCF_000622305.1 Nannospalax galili
AGCAACCAATACACACCTTTCAATAATAACCTTAAATATCAATGGACTAAAATCCCGAGTCAAAAGATACAGGCTAAATGAATGGATTAAGAAACAAAATCCCTCTCATTGCTGTCTGCAAGAAACCAATCTCACCTTCAAGGATAGGTACTACCATAAGGTAAAAGGATGGAAAAGAATATTCCCGGCAAATAGCACCAAGAAACAAGCAGGGGTTGCAAATCTAATATCTGACAAAATAGACT
>NW_008400068.1:0-245 GCF_000622305.1 Nannospalax galili
CAACTCACTTTCTCCTTTTTATTCAGTTTGTTGTGGGACTCCAGTCCTTGCATTGGTAATACCCACGTTTAGGTTGGTTTTCCTACTTCAATTAATCCCTTCTGGAATCATAGACACACCCAGAGGTTTGTCTCTTAGGAAACAACAAATCCCATCATGCTGGTGGACAGTCAAGGTTAACCCTATTTTCTAGGCTTCATTCATTCATTCAATATTAATTAAGCACCTACTAGGTGCCAAGTATG
>NW_008400069.1:0-245 GCF_000622305.1 Nannospalax galili
ATGGTTTGACAAGAATGCGTCTAGATACATTTAGTTTGTATCTTCAGGATGAGGAATAGGAAGATTCCTGAATGCACTTGACACGTCATACATAATCTTCAGAAGACGCCTGGGCATACTTAAATTGAGTCATAGATAATCTATAGAAGATGTGCACTTAGCTTGCGTCATAGATTAAACACAATAACGTCCTCAGGAAACTTTTTTTACAGAGATTTTTTTTTAGCTACAGCCCAAGGAAAGGG
>NW_008400070.1:0-244 GCF_000622305.1 Nannospalax galili
GGTGGATCTCTGTGAGCTCAAGGCCAGCCTGGTCTACATAGTGAGTTCCAATCAGCTGGGGCTACAGGGAGACCCTGTTTCAAAAAATAAGTTCTGGGAATTTGGCTCAGTGTCCCTAAAATCCTATTCAAAACACCAAGTGGGAGATGAATGGGAGATTAGCCGTTTTTCAATAAGACCCAGAACACTGAAGATGTAGATGTTTTCTATTGCTGCCTGCCAAGGGTCCAGATGGGATGGGAGC
>NW_008400071.1:0-245 GCF_000622305.1 Nannospalax galili
TAATTCCTTACCACGACAGAGACTCTATGACTAGTCATTCAAGGTTTCTAGGCCTAAGAATCAAAAGAAAGGCTTACCTTGAGAAAAAGAAGCACTGGACCGGGTGCATCCATCTCCTGCAGGTGCTCCTGCTAGATGAGCGCTCTCTGGTGACCAGGTCCAGTCCTGGGCATGTCCTCAGGGCCTCAGGTGGAGGAGCGGGCGGGACGCCCGCAAGGGGCATCACCGCCTTTCCTAGGCGCCTC
>NW_008400072.1:0-245 GCF_000622305.1 Nannospalax galili
TGGAAGGGTGAATGTCGCTTAGGGAGTCCCAGCGCAGAGCGCTATAGACTTACCCCAAGAGGCCTGAGGATAGTAGTCTACATATCTTTTTAAACTTAAATTTTAGCCCCTGTCAGTACCCAAAAGACAGAATCACTATGTGATTCTCTCAGCATGGCCACATTGATTAATTTTTTTCTCTTTTTCCTTTGACGTCCTTGTTAATCTAATTTGAGCATTGGAACTGGTGGCCAATATTAACCTTT
>NW_008400073.1:0-245 GCF_000622305.1 Nannospalax galili
GACCCAATAGTCCGGAGAGAACAAAATCGCGACCACAGAGCAAGAGCGCGTGTGAGGCGACCGAGACTCACGGCGGCTTCGATGTGTGAGAGTGCAGAGGAGAAGTTCGGTCACCCTCCTCCACCTTCTCCTCCTTGGCTCCTTCCTCCTCCCTCTCCTCCTCCTCTTCCTCCGTCTCCTCCTCCTCCCTCAAACACACCCTGTCTCCTAGGCCTCAGCACAGCAACCGAACATGGCGGCTGCGC
>NW_008400074.1:0-245 GCF_000622305.1 Nannospalax galili
TGCGTCCATCCCAGAGGGGTGTCTACGGTGTTTCCTTCCACTTCCCAAAGCCTGAAGGACCGAGAGGCAGATGTGCTGACAAGGAATTACATACAGCTTCCCAAGACTTTCACAAGCAAGCCCTTGATTCCCGAATCTCCGTGATGTCATTGATGTCAGCTTTGCAAAAGGACAAGACAGGGAAGATCATCTGTACCAGTGATCAGAGGTCTGGACAGTCCCACTGTGCGTGGGAAGATAGGAAA
>NW_008400075.1:0-245 GCF_000622305.1 Nannospalax galili
GTTGGCACATTGGGGCATTGTGATGTCATATAAAAGCATTGTGAAGTAAAAGTTGAACATTGTGAAGTCATATCGTAACACTCTGATTGGCAAATTGGAATATTGTGATGTCACACTGGAGCATTGTGATATCACATTGGAGCATTGTGATGTCAGAGTGGATAATTGTGATTTCACAATGTAATATTGTGATGGCACATTGAAGCAATATATTGGGACATTGGGCGATAGTGTTGGCACATTGG
>NW_008400076.1:0-245 GCF_000622305.1 Nannospalax galili
TGCACATGGTTGTGTCACCTACCCTCTCTGACGTGCACATGGTAGTATCACCTGCCCTCTCTGACGTGCACTTGGTCATGTCACCTACGCTCTTAGTCGTGCACATGGTCTTGTCACATGCTGTCTCTGCCCTAAAGATTGTGAGGGCACCTGCACTCTCTGACATGCACATGGTTGTCACCTGCCCCTCTGACGTGCAGATGTTCGTATAACCTGCCCCCTCTGAAGTGCACATGGTCATGTCA
>NW_008400077.1:0-245 GCF_000622305.1 Nannospalax galili
GGCCCCTCTCCCTAACCCCAGAGCGCCCCATCCTCACCTCCTGTTCTGTCCAGGCACGGCAGGTGCCTTCGTTCTCCCAGGGTCCCGTTCCTTGCCTCTGGGACCGTCCCCGCTACACCGACTTCCCGCTTCCCACATAGGATCCTCACCCTGCTCCACGCCCCCCCGGACCGCTCCAAGCCGGGATCCTGGTCCACCTGGGGCCCCCGGAACCCGCAGGGTAGCGCGCCCCCACCAGGGGAACT
>NW_008400078.1:0-245 GCF_000622305.1 Nannospalax galili
GGGAATAAGAGAAAGGCAGAGCCCATGTCATCAGCACCAACAGGAGACTAACGATCTTAAGCAAGAAAGCTGAAACCTCACTGCAATACAACTTGTCTAGTGTCTTTCAGAACCACTTGGGGTGTTTTGTACTCGGCTGCAGATGCTATAAGGGCTCATAGAGAGCCTGAGAAACCATCTCCCTCACATTCAAAAATGGATTAGTGAGGAAGGCAGGGTTGGATCTTTAATTGTGATTAAAATAG
>NW_008400079.1:0-245 GCF_000622305.1 Nannospalax galili
TTTTATTTTTATTTTATGTATATGACTGTTTTGTCTCCGTGTATGTAAGTGTACCACATGCATGCAATGCCCTGTACAGGCTAGAAAGGGGTATCAGATCCCCCTGGAACTGGAGTTTTAGACGGTTGTTACCATGTAGGTCCTGGGAATCAAACCTGGGTCCAAGTGTTCTTAACCCCTGAGTCACTCCCCAGCCCCATTGTTTTTAATAATATCTGGACGTCACTAATGTTTAAATTTCCAGT
>NW_008400080.1:0-245 GCF_000622305.1 Nannospalax galili
CACCAACACTCACTTCCTGTGAATTCATGTCCCAGAACACCTTTCAACAAGGACTCATCATTCTCCATATTTCCAGCCAGGAGAAAGAAGGTAGAAAGTGAGGCACCCACATCCAGGCCTCACTCATATAGACTTATGAAGCATTTGTTTAAACTCTAAGCACACAAGTATTGTTTGAGCCAAACGTTGTACCATATGCTTTTAGGCAAAGGAAGTGAAATTCCCTGTGTATGACTCTTCAGTGA
>NW_008400081.1:0-245 GCF_000622305.1 Nannospalax galili
ATAATTCAAGTATCAAAAAGAACATAATTGCTCAAATAAATAGGTCCTATGATTAGCTTCATTCCAAATACAAATTAAAGTCCAACTGAACTATTGGCTAACCTAGCTGAAAATGATCAGGAGGAGATCTTCGAAACATTAGTCTCTCTGGACCAGAACTTAGAGGGGAGCAGTTTCTGATTCAATAGGCTATATACTTTTGGCTTAATTAATGGCATCTGCTATGGAATATGTAACTCATTAGT
>NW_008400082.1:0-245 GCF_000622305.1 Nannospalax galili
CACTTTATCTATTCTTTAGAATTATTTTTACAATTTCGAACCAAATGTACTACTGTATGTTTGTATGATTTATTGTCATGACGTTTTCATGTAAATCATTAAAGACCCTGATAACGTGACATTGACTAAAACCTGAATAAAGCCTTCTGATCTCAGCTCTCTCAATACATGTCCCTTTGATTATAAAGCCAATATTCATAAAAAGTAGAAAACGGAGAAGTGTGCAAGTTGTGGTAAGGGTGTTC
>NW_008400083.1:0-245 GCF_000622305.1 Nannospalax galili
GCCCCTATAAGCATAGTGATGAGAAATCCCTGATGGAAAAACAAGCAGAGGAAGTATTATGCAGTGTTTGAGCCTCGGTCACTTCAGATAGGGTAGGAGCATCACCTTCTATCCTCCTCCTCCCAGGGATGATGGTCCCTCCCAGGACAAAGAGGCCTGGACGTGACGTAGTTCCCAGGTGAGTGTCTCTGAAGCAAACCTCTGCCCCCTCCCCTAAAGCAGCTCTGACGACCAGGTCTGCTGGG
>NW_008400084.1:0-245 GCF_000622305.1 Nannospalax galili
CAACAAAAAAAACCTCAGTCATTCCCAAGTGCCACAAATTAATCTGTTTAAGAATGTACTGCATTTTTTGGCTGGAGAGATGGTTCAGCTGGTAGAGTGCCAGCTACACACACAAGCAGGAGAACCTGAGTTCAGATCCCCAGCACCCACATAAAAACCCAGTGTCTGTAACCCCCGTGTTAGGAGTGACTGAGATGCCGGTGCCAGCCGGCCTTAGATGAACAGCACCTGAAAGGGGGAGTGAG
>NW_008400085.1:0-245 GCF_000622305.1 Nannospalax galili
AGAAAGGTTGTAAAAGCCAGGGGTGGTGGATGACGACAAGAAAGCAGTTTTTAGACATCTGGGCAGTAACTCATATGAACTCACAGCAATGGTGACGGCATGTACAAACCCCATGAAAGTTCAGACCCAGACAGAATCCCAGAATAGATGTGGGGAAGTAGGTAAGAAACAGCAACCTTACCTGGGGGACTACTGGCAACCCATGGCTGCTGGGAAAGGGACTCAGTCTCTTTCAAGGGTAAGAT
>NW_008400086.1:0-245 GCF_000622305.1 Nannospalax galili
AAACATAATTAATTTAATGTATATGAGTATTTTTCCTGTATGAATGTAAGTGTACCTATGTGTTCAATGTCTGTGAAGGCTTGAAGAGGATGGCAGATCTCCTGGAACTGGGGTTGCAGGTGGTTGTTAGCTGCCATATGGGTACTGAGCACCGAACATGGGTTCTCTTCATGAGCAGCCACTGCTCTTAACTACTCAACCATCTCTCCAATCCCAGTTTTTTGGAATGACTTTCATAAGACACA
>NW_008400087.1:0-245 GCF_000622305.1 Nannospalax galili
ATTGAATGAGGTTTAAACCTTTAAAAAAGATCTCCATTTCATTTTAAAATACACTTTTTCATAGAGAAAAACTCATTTTTATCATTATTTTTAAATTTTTTAATAACTACATGACTAGAAGCATTTCACTACAGATTTAACATAATCAGTAACGCACTCCAAAGCAAGAGTACATCTCTTTCACAAGTGTGTGCAAGTTTCTAGGATCACAGTTGAGTTAATAGAGTTATACAATATTGAACTCA
>NW_008400088.1:0-245 GCF_000622305.1 Nannospalax galili
CGTGTCTTATGAAAGTCATTCCAAAAAACTGGGATTGGAGAGATGGTTGAGCAGTTAAGAGCACTGGCTGCTTATGAAGAGGACCCATGTTTGGTGCTCAGTACCCATATGGCAGCTAACAACCATCTACAACCCCTGTTCCAGGGGATCTGCCATCCTCTTCAGGCCTTCACAGACATTGAACACATAGGTGAACTTACATTCATACAGGAAAAATACTCATATACATTAAATTAATTATGTTT
>NW_008400089.1:0-245 GCF_000622305.1 Nannospalax galili
ATAGCTCAATGGCCGCTTACAGCAGAAAAGTTGGCAGCAGCCACTCATTTGATACAAAAACAACTTGAGGCAGGGCACATTGAAGAGACTTGTTCTCCATAAAATACACCCATATTTGTTATTAAAAAGAGGTCAGAAAAACGGAGATTTTTGCAAGACTTGAGAGAAGTCAATGCTACTATGGTCCTCATGGAAACTTTACAGCCAGGTTTGCCTTCGCCAGTTGCCATACCACAAGGATACTT
>NW_008400090.1:0-245 GCF_000622305.1 Nannospalax galili
CTCAGCGGCACTGCCCGATCTGGCTGGATTCCATGTTGGCTTCTGGTGTCATCCAACGTCTATGGCATCCAGGGAGCGTTGACCGTTGACGCTCTGGAATGTTCAGCAGCGGAGGTGGTGACGCTCGGGAACATTCGGCGGTGGCGGCGGCACTTGGGAACATGATCGCTAGGCATCAACTCATACCAAGCGGAGAGGGGTGACCTCCACCCAGCCTAGGGAAGGAGGTACAGCCCAGCCCCCCC
>NW_008400091.1:0-245 GCF_000622305.1 Nannospalax galili
AAGGTCTGGATCCCTCCAGGAAAGATGCTGTCCTCAGGAATTTGGGGGTTGAACTGGCCTGGGAACTGGGCCCAGGAAAGATGCTGGTCTCAGGCAGCTGGTGGCATTTTGCCACCCAGAGACTCAAAGGAAGATGGGGGCGGGAAACGGCCCCAAGGGCTCCTGGGGACTGCAGGGAGGAACTGGGTTGGTCTGATTGCAAAGGATCAGGAAGCAGTAGTGGCTCCAAGCAGAGAGGTCTGCCC
>NW_008400092.1:0-245 GCF_000622305.1 Nannospalax galili
CTCCTTCTTGATTTCTCACTTCATCCAAATTTCATTCAATGTGTGTGTTCTGTAGTTTCCATGAGTCTGTATACGTTTCCCCATTTTTATCATTGTTGATATCTAGCTTTATTTCTTTGTGACCAGATAGAATGCAGGATAATATTTCAGTCTTCCTAAATTTGTGGAAACTTGATTTGTGTCCTCACATGTGATCAATTTTGGAGAAATTTCCATGGATTACTGAGAAGAAAGTGTATTCTTTG
>NW_008400093.1:0-245 GCF_000622305.1 Nannospalax galili
AAAGATGGTCGTGTCACCTGCCACCTCTGATGTGCAGATGGTCGTTTCTCCGGCCCCTTCTGTCGTGCAGATGCTCATGTCACCTGCACCCTCTGACATGCACATGGTCGTGTCACCTACCCCTCTGATGTGTAGATGGCCATGTCACCTGCCCCCTCTGATGTGCAGGTGGTCGTGTCACTTGTCCCCTCTGTCGTGCAGATGGTCGTGTCACCTGCCTTCTCTGATATGCACATGGTCGTGTC
>NW_008400094.1:0-245 GCF_000622305.1 Nannospalax galili
CAAATTTTAACTTCTCATCTTAAATTTCTCCTACTCAAGGCTTCCAATTCTATATCTTCAGAACTCATCCTAACCCTAGCCCTAAACTCTGCATGCCATCCATCTAGGGGACATTTCTACTTAGAACTTGCCCCCACACCCTCTCCCAGGATCCCTAAGTGGTTCCTAAATTCCTTCTTTCCATCTACTTCCAGAAGTCACTAAGCCTTTTCATATTGTGATCTACATATCTTTACAAAGTCATT
>NW_008400095.1:0-245 GCF_000622305.1 Nannospalax galili
AGAGAGCCAGGAGAGACGTCAGCTGACACTGGGCCATACCCTGCAGCCCACGCCAGGCCTGGGGTAGGAGCCAGGAAGGGTGCTACTCCCCTCAGCATGGGTGCCATAGGAACCACAGCTAGGACAGGCCACTCAAGTACACTATGACTTTACTTCTTCTTAAGGTCCTACAATATAAACATGGTTGTTTTCCTTACTTACCAGATGGGAAAATGAATGTGGGTCTTTGTGGAATTTAAGCTAGG
>NW_008400096.1:0-245 GCF_000622305.1 Nannospalax galili
ATTTATTAAACTAACAGGTGCCCATTTATTGAGACTTGTTCTTTGAATTAACCCTTTAGATAGGTATTCTTATTTCTTTTAAAAAATTATTTTATGGGGCAGGAGAGGTGGCTCTGCAGTTAAGAACACCGATTGTTCTTGCAGAAGACCAGGGTTCGAATTCCAGCACCCACATAGCAGCTAACAACTGCCCGTAACTCCAGTTCCAGGGGACCCGACAGTCTCTTCTGTCCTCTGTGGGCATT
>NW_008400097.1:0-245 GCF_000622305.1 Nannospalax galili
ACCTTCACAGTTTGTCATTAAAGCAAGTCAGTGTAGTTCTTATTATTAGCTGTGGTTTACAGAGGATGAAGCTGAACAGCTTCCTAAATAAATTCAGCCAGTGCACAGCAGAGAAAGGTTTGTTTGTGCCCTGGTCTTCAACTTTGCTCTCCCTCCTCCCTCAGGTCAAAGTGTGCTCCTGGAAGTTATGGCTGACATACTTCTGGGAAAGGTATTACACGTTGAAATGATGTAAGTGTAATCTA
>NW_008400098.1:0-245 GCF_000622305.1 Nannospalax galili
CCAGCATCACAGCATTCAGATGCAGGAGACCAGGTTCAGTGACAAAGATTTGCTTTATTGCAAGAAGGCATAAGCTTAGGTAGGGGTAGTGGTCCAATCACAGCACAGCAAGTAGGATGCCTCATTAGCACACTGGGTTTCAGATAACAAAGCCTGGATTCCTGGAAACCACGTACCCTGACTGTTGCAACATTTAAGTGTTGCAATTTTGGATTCCAAGGGTGGTGATTAGGGAGTGGTGAGCT
>NW_008400099.1:0-245 GCF_000622305.1 Nannospalax galili
CTGCCTCTGCCTCCCAAATGCTGGGATTAAAGGTGTGCGCCACCATGCCCATCTCTATTATACCTTTTTAAAAGACTACTAATTAGGGTCGAGCTTGGTGATACACGCCTGTAATCTCAGCACTCAGAAGGCTAAGGCAGGAAGATTCTGAGTTCCATGCCAGCCTTAACTACATAGTGAGAATCTGTCTCCAAAACCAAACCAAAACAGACTACTGAGATGTGACAGCGGATGCTGACCAAAAA
>NW_008400100.1:0-245 GCF_000622305.1 Nannospalax galili
CAACTTTGTGGAGACGGTTCTCTTCTTCCACCTTTGTGGGATTGAACTCAGGTCTTCAGGCTTGCCTGAAAAGCACCTTCCTCCTTTGAGCCATCTCGTTGGCTCAAGAAATGATGTTCTTAACTACCAAGGGCAATGGTCTGCAAAGGTGGACCTCACTGGCATCTTCCAAGCGACCAGCCTGCGGATCCTCACTCAGGAGCTAGGAGGGTGTTGGTGTTCCCTTTTGCAGAGGTCCAGACTGA
>NW_008400101.1:0-245 GCF_000622305.1 Nannospalax galili
AGTTTCCAGTCACCGCTACCAAACTAACTGTCTGTTTTACCATGTGTTTCCAATTGCTCTCTTTATTTTCACCTTTAGGGGGGTGGGCATGTTTATGTTTTTTCCACAGAATGTTGACAATACATGTTGGGTACCTAAACACTTCGTCCACTTTGCAACATCTCCAGACTCTATTCCACCTATGTCATCACTGTACCATCCATCATCGCATCCTGTATTCCCAGTTTTTTTGGACTGGGTTTTTG
>NW_008400102.1:0-245 GCF_000622305.1 Nannospalax galili
GGCAGCATCAGCATTGCCTGAGAGCTTGTGAAGAGTCAGGATCTCAGCATCACCCAGACCCTCTAAATCAGAATCTGCAGTATATTATCAGGACCTTTGGAGACGCTTCTACACTCATTATAACTCAAAGAACACTGGCATGGGTCCAAATCACAGTAGAGAGTATCTTACCCTAAGCATTCCTTCTCAACCATCTTCTGCCAGTAGCCATATATTCTAACATACAAACCCACTCTCTCTTGATT
>NW_008400103.1:0-245 GCF_000622305.1 Nannospalax galili
CTCAGGGCAGAAACTGAAGTACAGACCTCAAGAGGAACACTACTCACTGGCCTGCTCCCTCTGGCCTGTGCTCAGTTGGCTTTCTTTTTTCTTTTTTTAAAAAAACATTTTACTTTTTTTATGTGTGTACATATATTACCCGCATGTGTGTAAGTGCACCTGTGTTGTGCAGTGCCTGCGGGGTCAGAAAAGGCTGTTGGATTTCCCTGGAACTGGAGTTACAGATGGTTGTTAGCCACCATGTG
>NW_008400104.1:0-245 GCF_000622305.1 Nannospalax galili
AGATATTCATACATTTCTTTTAGGCTTTCAAATTCAATACAATATAGGTTTGTAAAGTATTCACTTATAATATTCTGGATCTTTTTGGTGTCTGTTGTGATGTGTTCCCTTTCACCTCTGATTTTGTTTATCTGGAGTTGCTCTTTCTTTCTTTTGATTAACTGGGTTAAGGGTCTATCTTGTTTATCTTTTCGAAGAAACAGCTTTTGGATTCATTGATTCTTTTCATTAATTTCTGCTCTGAT
>NW_008400105.1:0-245 GCF_000622305.1 Nannospalax galili
GGCATAATGGAGCATTGTGAAAACATATTGTAGCTTTGTGATGTCAGATTTAGGTATTCTGAAGACATACTTGAGCATTTTAGTGGCATAGTGGGACCCTGTGATGGCGCAGTAGGGATTTCAGGGCATAATGAAACCATTTGATTCTATATTTTGATGCATTGGAGCATTGTAATGGCCTATTGGACATTGTTGTGGTATTTTGGGGTGTATTGTGATGCCACAAAGGGGCATTGTGATGGCAC
>NW_008400106.1:0-245 GCF_000622305.1 Nannospalax galili
ATCAACAGTGCCTAACTGATATGATATACTAACCTGGTTTATTCCAAATACAGCGTAGCAATGCGTGCTTGAAAACTGGATTGTGACAGTTCCCATCGGAAGGGGCTTTGGCCAGGGAGGCATCTTCCCTTGTGTGTCACAGCAGCAGCGGCTATGAAAAAGCCCTGAGGAAAGGGCTGGGGAGATGCTCAGAGGTTAAGAGCACTGACTGCTCTTGCAGAGGACCCAGGTTCTGTTCTCAGCAC
>NW_008400107.1:0-245 GCF_000622305.1 Nannospalax galili
GAGCATTGTGATGACACATTAGTGGCCTTTTAAGGGGACATTCAGCATTGTAATGTAACATTGGAGCATTGTTATGTCACATTCAGGGATTGTGAGGGGACACCGAGCACCATGTTTGCATATTGAGCATGGTGATGACACAATGGAGCATTTTAATGACACAATGGTGCATTTTAATGGCACAATGAGCATTATGATGGCAGAATGGAACAATGTGAAGTCATATTGTAACTTTCCATTGGCAC
>NW_008400108.1:0-245 GCF_000622305.1 Nannospalax galili
TGCGGGGTGTTGTTTCCCTCTTTCCTCTGCCTCGCCTCCTTCCTCCTCTCCCGCCCGCCCTCTGGCACCACGCTCCACCTCCTCCCGGGTGCTCCGGGTCGCGTCCGGAGTGCAGCTGCTCCCCCGGCGGCTCGCTGGGCACCGGGCACCGAGGCGAGCGCTCGGCGAGTGCGGGAGGACGCGGCCCGGCTGCGATCGCGGCGGCCGCGGAGGCAGCGCAGGGCGCAGGGCGGCCGGCGACCCCC
>NW_008400109.1:0-245 GCF_000622305.1 Nannospalax galili
GTTTTCTTAATAGAGCTGAGTTGGGTTTGCAGCTGCATGACCAACAAGGTGCTCACAGCACTGGTAGAGCCTGCATGTCAGGCCTCTACACAGCACAGGACCAAAGGTCTTTCAGAAGCCATGGAGAGGCAGCCCTGGGAAAGGGAGAGACATGGCCACTGTGATCAGTTCTCCTGACTGAAAGCTCCCTCTGGAAGGTAACTGCAGTATGTCTGCTCTATTTTGTATGTATTACAAGTAAAAAT
>NW_008400110.1:0-245 GCF_000622305.1 Nannospalax galili
GAAATGCTTCTTCTAAGTATGTGGTTATTAAATAAATAATTAAAAAAGAATGTAGCAGCACAAAATTAGGAAACAATAATTTTTTTAAAAATAAGTGTCATATATCATGTCACAACTTGCACATAAAACCTGTGGCAAAAGATCAGGTATGTGTTACAGGTATGAATAACATAATATGGATGGGTGATAGACATGTATATGGCTATTTTTCTACTGATAATCTTTGCATTTTGATTTTTACTTAT
>NW_008400111.1:0-245 GCF_000622305.1 Nannospalax galili
TTTTTTAAATTGTGGAGTATAAACTGAAATGTAAGAGTTAAGAATTTATTCTCTTTCAGTGTAATTCCAAACTCTTGTTAGTGACATATCATTCCTTAAAAATAAGTCTTTTTGAACCTGGGTGTGGTGGTGCATACCTTTAATCATCCCAACCAACGGGTAACACTAATTCAAATATATCAGCATTGCAAAAGACTTTTTTTTAATACTTTATTTATTATTTTTATTTTATGTGTATGAGTGTA
>NW_008400112.1:0-245 GCF_000622305.1 Nannospalax galili
TCTTTCCAAGGAATCAGTTCTTCATTTCATTGATTCATTGTATTGATTTTTCTCATTTTCTATTAACTTTAGCCCTGATTTTTTATGTCTTTGGTCTACTCTTTGTAGGTGTTATCTGCTCTTGTTTTTTCCAATATTTCAGGTGCATCATTAACTTATTAATATTGGATGTCTCTAACTTTCTGTTGTAGGCGCTTAGTGCTATAAACTTTCTTCCTAGGCCTGCTCTTACTGTGTTCCATAGA
>NW_008400113.1:0-245 GCF_000622305.1 Nannospalax galili
TTTTGTTGATTTGAAAAAGCTGTTTCTTTCTTTTGGTTAACTGGGCTAAAGATCTGGCAGTCTTGTTTATCTTTTCAAAGAACAGCTTTTGGATTCCTTGATTCTTTATAGTGTTTTATCTGTTTTGATTTCATTTACTGTTACTCTGATTTCTGTTCTTATTTCCTGTCTGCTGGGTGGTGATTTTATTTGCAGTTGCTTTTCAAGTGTCTTGAGTTGCAATATTGTCATTTATTTGTGTTCTT
>NW_008400114.1:0-245 GCF_000622305.1 Nannospalax galili
AAGATACAACCAAAAAAGAAAACTATAGACCCATATCCTTAATGAACATACCTGCAAAAAATTCCCAACAAGATACTTGCAAACCACGTACACACATCAGAAAAATCATGCACCATGATCAAGTTGGCTTTATCCTAGAGATGTAGGGATTCAATATACATAAGTCAATAAACGTAATAAATCATAAATGGGCCCAAAGACAAGAACCACATGATCATCTCAATAAATGCAGAGAAGGCCTTTGA
>NW_008400115.1:0-245 GCF_000622305.1 Nannospalax galili
AGGAAAGGCATTGTGTATTGAATTCCAATTTTCACTTGTTCAGCTGCTGGTATATAGGAAAGTGCTTAACTTTTGTATATCAACCTTACATTGTATATGTTTGCCCTTATGGACTTTTTACCAGAGGGTTTTTGTGAATTAATTGGATTTTTATACTGGGTTCAGTTATGACTCTATAATCAAATAGTCTTTTATTCTTCATTCCCAATCTGTAAATCTTTTGTTTCCAATTCCTGTCCCATTGT
>NW_008400116.1:0-245 GCF_000622305.1 Nannospalax galili
CTAGGCATGTTTTCCTCCACATTGGCCAGCGAAAAGCTTAGATGTCACCTATAGTCATGACCCAAGTGGGCACAGCTCCTCCCTGAGCTGATATTTCATTATCATCCACGTGATATGGATTAGCAGGTATTCAGAATGCAAGCATTATATGTCATGAAAGAGTTCACTTGGACTTCAAAGGGAAGCCTCAGAGACCACGAAATGTTTGGCGTGATTAGAATCCAGGCTAGCAGCTTCTGAGAGGG
>NW_008400117.1:0-245 GCF_000622305.1 Nannospalax galili
GTCCAGGCAGAAAATAACCATGCCACCAACCCCCCTGTCTCTATCACTTTCAGCATGCTGACAGGGACCACGGACACCTTTGCCACAGGTGCCCAGCAGGCAACACTTCCACCACCATATATAGAACAGGTCAGGGCCCTTGGCCTCAAGTCTTGGCATAAGTTAGATATGGGCCCTACAGAGCTGCCCATATTGGGGATCCATCAAATCTCAGGGGAGCCATTACATGAGTTTGTAGATAGGGT
>NW_008400118.1:0-245 GCF_000622305.1 Nannospalax galili
ATACTCTTGGATTTCAGGAGATTAGCTTACAGGCATGACTCAGAGTTCTACTTCTAGATGTGAATGTACCAAACAGCTTTTCAGCATTAGTTTATAGTCGATATTCTGGGGTCTGCAGGCCGAGTATGTTTCAACCATTCTATCCTAATTTCTGATGATATTTGTCATCTGTTTATCCTGACATTTCATATATACTAACTTAATATTACAACTAAATGCTCTTTAATTATTTGTCTTTTTTTGTC
>NW_008400119.1:0-245 GCF_000622305.1 Nannospalax galili
CTGGCTCTCTGACCCTTCTCAGCCCTCAAGTACTACAGTGTTACCTCTGTGGATGTAGGTGCCCTGAGGGAACATGTCACCAGAGTGTAGACAAGTGCCAGGGCTTGGATGGATTGAAGACAGTCCATCCTCTCAGAAACGAATGGTAGAAATGTTGATTCTTTGAAATGTCATAGAATATAAAGGAAGTAGAATCCCCAGAGGAAAGAGATAGCATCTCAGCTGGTTCCAAAAGCATGCAGGGG
>NW_008400120.1:0-245 GCF_000622305.1 Nannospalax galili
TGGTCATCCATTTCTCTTGGAAAGAGAAATGCACAGAACTGTGACTGTTTATTGATTCATGAGCTAAACTAGTGGTTTTGTGCACATTCAGATATTTGAAAAAGTATACCTGAAATTTTTGTTAGAAATATATTTGGTGTAAAGACAAGTGGATAGATCACTCCAACAAAAGATGTGAAGATAATTGTGTCCCCTGTAAATGCTCATCACAAACTGACCTCAGCAGGGTAAGGTTTCATTAAACC
>NW_008400121.1:0-245 GCF_000622305.1 Nannospalax galili
CAATATTTCTAGCTCCTTTCTGAATTCATTCAGAAGTTTATCCCTATCTTCTTCAGTTCTTTGATTTTTTTGTGTGTATTCTTTAACTTCACTGAATTCTTTTACCATGTTTACAATTGTTCTTTTGAGTTCCATATCCTGCATTATCTCTTGGGGTTCTCATTTTACTCCTCTAGAGGACTATTGGTGAGGATTGTTATTTGGTTTTTCATGTTATTATTTTTTCTCTGTGATTTTGACATGTG
>NW_008400122.1:0-245 GCF_000622305.1 Nannospalax galili
CAGTTTTAAATGCCAAACCCCGGGTGAGTCCTTCTGTCTAGGCTCAGGGTCCCAGGCAGAGTTGTGAGCTGGGAGCCTGCCTACCGGGCTTGCCCCACAGACCCCACGTCTCCCTTTGCCGCGCCTGGCAGAGGAAGCGCGGGAAGGAGCTGCTGAGCCAGGTACAGGGCTTGGCGGTAATGCTGCTTGTGTGGCGGGAGGCCAGAGCCGCACCCTGGCACCTGGCAGGCAGCCCAGTCCTGCCG
>NW_008400123.1:0-245 GCF_000622305.1 Nannospalax galili
TTTTGTATCAATCACACCTCCATTTGCTCAGTTGGATTTAGTAATAAATATAACTTGTCCATTCCCTGTAAAAACACCAGCAAGTACATACTGAGATATATAAACTTGCATTTGTCTTTCGTGGGGCCTCTTTTAGTAGAGACTACCACTCCCATTTGTTATGGGGATTCGACTTGAACCATGTGTGATGTGAAATGTACATGGAACAGGGAAGATAGCCCTAGATGGGGACTTTGGTCTTTGCT
>NW_008400124.1:0-245 GCF_000622305.1 Nannospalax galili
GCCTCCAACTTGTGAAAGGAAAATGCTTCAGGGGCCACTGAAGAGAAAAGCATCTAAAATGGATAAAGCAGGCTGCAGTCCATCCCAAACTTACAGTCAAATTTGCCAATGTCATTCACCTGGTGCTGGCTTTAGAGGGATGAAAGATGGAAGAATGAAGGGGTGATCAATTCTTCCTCTGAGGTTTCAGAGAACCTTGGAGGCCAGGAAGTGTGAAGCAGGGATTCCCCTGCCTAGAGAAGGCC
>NW_008400125.1:0-245 GCF_000622305.1 Nannospalax galili
TTAAATAAACACATTTGTAGTAGAGAAGTATCAAGGATATTTGGTGTTAGAATTGTTTGTAAAGGACACTTGAATGGTCAAAACATTAAAATGCTTCTCCCAGATCCCTCAGTATTCTTTTTATGGAACATTATTTTTGTAACTCACTCTTTAATATGATCCAAGTTTTCTGAGCTATTATCTGTATAACCAAATTGTCTATATATTTTTGGTCACAAGGGCAAAGTCATTTCCTTATTCTTTAT
>NW_008400126.1:0-245 GCF_000622305.1 Nannospalax galili
AACATCATGATGAGATAATTTGGCTTGAGAAGAACATTTTCTCTTCCTCTTTTACTATAAATAAGGTTGCTTCTTAGAAAAAAGTATGCATTGGTTCACACTCCACTGCGTCCCCTGCGTCCTTGATTTCTCCTGCACCTATACCTCAGGGTCCTCAAGCCCATCACGCTTGAATTGTGGTCACTCAACCGTGACAATCTTAAATATGAATTAAGGCTCAATTTGAAATTATGACGCATTCTCCC
>NW_008400127.1:0-245 GCF_000622305.1 Nannospalax galili
TGACCTGGGAGATGTAAGATGAATAAACCATTTCCTCCCCAAGTTGGTATTTGTCAGAGTATTTTGTCACAAAAATGAAGAACAAATTAGGACAGAAATCTTCATGGTGGGCAGAACTTTAGGCAGTGGACATGGTCGTGCATTTTACTTGGAAGGAGAAATGGCCAGAAATGTGATTATATACTGATTCATGAGCTGCAGCCAATGGTTTGGCTGGATGGTCAGGGACTTGGAAGGAGCATGAT
>NW_008400128.1:0-245 GCF_000622305.1 Nannospalax galili
TGTCTTAGTCTCCTGTCCCCACTGAACAGTGCCTGGTCACAGTCTCCTCCTGCTAGTTATCCCAAACTCTAGCCCTTTCACCCAGAGCTTGTAATATGGCCACATTGGTGACTTACCCTCTTTATATGTTATGTTCATGGGCTGTCTGTTACATAAGGTGCACATGATCTAGGCAAGTTGTTTTTGGTCAACCCTTCACCTTGACTGTGTTCCATTCATACAAGAAACTTTCAGGAGATGTAAGA
>NW_008400129.1:0-245 GCF_000622305.1 Nannospalax galili
GTTTAAAAAATGTCCTTTCTGGGCTGGGTTGGACTCTTCCACAGTACCATCGTGGAGAATGGGGTTTCCTTGTTACCCAACCATATCTCCTCCTCTTCTGAGGTTGTTTCTACAGTGGATACCCTCAACCATTCCTGCCCAGTCCCTGGAGCCTCAGGCCTCACCTTCTGATACTTTTCTGTGTTCAATTCAGATAAAAATTATTTTTCAGGAGTTCTAAAGAGGATCAAATGTCATATTTCTCT
>NW_008400130.1:0-245 GCF_000622305.1 Nannospalax galili
AAATAAATAAAAGTTGACAACGCCATAGAATCCACAAATCATTTACGTCAGAGAACACTTTTTAGATCTTCTGTGCAAACTCCAATAACTATAGAGGTTCCAGAAGTTTCCTTTATCCCCAAAGACCTGTCTCCTACCAAAGAACCATGAATGGAAAAAATACTTGCTGCTGTGCCAAGCTCAAAAAAGTCAGCACAGCCAGGGGTGGTGGCACTTGGGAGGCAGAAGCAGGCAGATCTCTGTGA
>NW_008400131.1:0-245 GCF_000622305.1 Nannospalax galili
GGAGCTCACAGTGACAGTGCCCTGAGATCATGTAGCACAGGTTGAGGGTAAAGGGAAATTAAGTTTTGAAGAGGACACACAGATACCACATTATCCAGGAAGCATTCGAAAGTTCTGTATCAGGCTGATACCCAAATTCTGATCATATCCTTCCTTATCCCAATTCTGCACCAATACCTAAGACTTTTCCCATGTGCCACATTATTTCATGACAGCACATGCCCAGATAATTGAATTTTTATTGT
>NW_008400132.1:0-245 GCF_000622305.1 Nannospalax galili
ACTGTGTAAGATGGGGCAAAGACTCTCCCATGAGGACCTGAGTTCAGATCCACAGCACCCACATAAAAGCCCAATGCAGCAATGTGTGCCTGTAACCCCATTTCTGAGGAGGCAGAAGCAGAAGGCTCCCTGGGATTTGCTGACCAGCTAGTCTAGCTGAATTCAAGAGGTGTAGGTTCAGTGAGAGATCCTGCCTTAAAAAGTAAAGTGGAGAGTGACTGAGGAAGACACCCAGTATAGACCTC
>NW_008400133.1:0-245 GCF_000622305.1 Nannospalax galili
TCCAAAACTACGAGAGCTAGTCTTCAGGGAGGAGGCTTCCGGGTCCATTACTCCAATTCCTATGCCCAAAGTATGTCTTGTCTTCAGCAATAGGGTCTTACCTTCACGATCTGGGAGGCAATTAAGGGCTGTGACAATAGCTTGTGCAATGTTAGGGGTCTTTTGGACTACCCTGACCAACAACTGGAAGGGAGGTTTTTTTCTGCCTGGCACCGTGTTTTGTTTTGTTTTTTAAATAGCCTTCA
>NW_008400134.1:0-245 GCF_000622305.1 Nannospalax galili
GATTTTCGTGTAACCTTCACCCTCTGACTTAGAGATGTTTATATCATCTGCCCCCTGTGCTGTAAAGATGGTCGTGTCACTGGCCACCTCTGATGTGCAGATATTTGCATCTCCGGCCCCCTCAGACGTGCAGATAATCATGGCACCTGCCGCTCTGACCTGCAGGTGGTACTGTATCCTGCCCCCTCTGACGGGCAGATGGTCTTGTCACCTGCTGCCTCTGACGTGCAGATGGTCGTGTCACC
>NW_008400135.1:0-245 GCF_000622305.1 Nannospalax galili
ATTAAAAATAAATTATTAAAACTTTAGCAGAGCCATGGGTAACGGTAAGGGCCTCTAATCCAGGAACTCAGTACAGTAGGCAGGGCAGACAGAGCTCTGTGAGACCCAGGTCAGAATGGACTATGTAGCCAGTTCCTGGTCAACTGAGAATACAGAGAGACCTTGCGCCAGTAACAACAACCACCACCACAACAAAAAGCCTTTAGCAAAGAAAATCTACTGAGTGACATTATAGGAGAAAATTT
>NW_008400136.1:0-245 GCF_000622305.1 Nannospalax galili
TGAGGTCCTAGTAGATCCATCAGACAAGAGCCAAGAAAAGCAAGAGACCTAGGGAGAGGAATGAGCTGGAAAGAAGACCACCAGGTTGAGTAGTCCAGTCTTCTCAAACTGATGGAGCTAGAAGGAAAGACAGAGCTCGCAGTGTGGCAAGATGAGGGCTGTGGTGGTTCCCGATGTTTGCTGGCATTCGGGGGATGCCAGGTCACCCCACAGGGCTTTTCTTGAATTGCTGCTCATTTGCCTCA
>NW_008400137.1:0-245 GCF_000622305.1 Nannospalax galili
TTTTTTTTTTTTTCAACTAAGTTTGTGTGCAGAGGTGCTCCACACATAGAGTGAATTCAGTTTGCAGGTGAATCGAATTACTCAAAATATAAAATGCCCAGCTTACAGGGGATGTACACAGCAGACACTTGATTTTCTCCTAGTTCTGGAGACTGCAAGCCTGAGATTGGGGTATGGGCAGGGTTAATTCTTCCTGAGGGCTGTCAGGGGAGGAATGCTCTAGTCCTCTCTCTACTGGGTTCATA
>NW_008400138.1:0-245 GCF_000622305.1 Nannospalax galili
TAGAATGGGTGTCGAAGTGCAAGACTTCCCTCATTTCCTTCCACCACTGGGGTTAAGCAGGACACAAAAATGATGGTGACAAGAGGGTTTTATGGTGCCATCATTTGCCATTGTCCTCCGCATCAGCAGGCAGAGAAGTACCTTACTCAGCAAAGAGGAAGGACTGACGAGGCTTTCCTCACACGCCCATTTTCCTCCTTCCCTCAATGTTCAGGGGCTGGCTATAGCCCACTCTTCATGAGTTT
>NW_008400139.1:0-245 GCF_000622305.1 Nannospalax galili
TGGTCCAATTTGCCATCACACTGTTACAATATGACATCACAATGTTCCTTTTTGACATCACAATGCTCACTGTGCCCTCAACTCTGTGCAATTGTGACATCACCACGATCCATTGTGTCGTCACCATGCTCATTATACAAATATGGTGCTAATTGTCCCCACACAATCCCCCAATATGACATCATAATGCTCCAAAATGCAAACATTATGTCCCCATGTGTCTTTAAATTGCTCTATGTTGCCAT
>NW_008400140.1:0-245 GCF_000622305.1 Nannospalax galili
TTAAACAGACTAACTTCATCAACTGAAGTAAGAAAATGTCAGGTTGTTAAAAATCAGGTGAATCTCTACTTCTGATAAACGTAGTGGAGACACTAGGTTAAACAGATAGGAACTAAACTAGTATGTTAAAACTGACTAAAGAAAGTTAGAACATGTGGCTGCAAAATTAAAGAAACCTGAGAACAGTTATTAGATAACAAGTTAGTTGAATCCAATCATGAAAGAAATTGTAGAACGAAGACAAT
>NW_008400141.1:0-245 GCF_000622305.1 Nannospalax galili
ACACTCAGAGAATAATATCAAAAATCAACAAATTAAAAAGCTTCTGAATTAAAACAGAAACGGTTAGTCAACTGAAGAGGCAGACTGTGAATTGAGAAAATGTTTTTGCCACCTATAAATCTGACAAAGGATTAGTGTATAGAATATACAAAGAACTCAAAACACTAAACAAGAGAGGGTCAGACTCGGCCCCTAGGATGAGCTTGATAAATCCCACCCCCACCCGTCCCCCTGCTATGAGACTA
>NW_008400142.1:0-245 GCF_000622305.1 Nannospalax galili
TATTCTGGATATTAAACCTCTGTCAGATTTGTTGCTGGTGAAGATTTTCTCTCGTTCTGTGGGTTTTCTCTTGAGTTCCTTGATTGCTTCTTTTGATGTACAGATTTTTAGTTTAATGAGGTCCCATTTGTTGATTTGTGACATTGTTTCCTGAGCAATTGATGTCCGGTTTAGAAAAGCATTTCCTACACCTGTATCTTATAGGTTATTGCCAGTGTTTTCTTCTAACAGTTTCAGAGTTTCAG
>NW_008400143.1:0-245 GCF_000622305.1 Nannospalax galili
CTCAAGCTCAACAGGCTCATGAGTTACACCATCTTAATGTGGCTTCCTTACGATTGATGTTCAAACTCACTAGAGAACAGGCTAGACAAATAGTTAAGGATTGTAAGACTTGTGTCACCTTCCTTCCTGTACCCCACCTAGGAGTCAATCCTAGAGGGCTTGTTCCTAACAAGCTTTGGCAAATGGATGTATCACATTATAAAGATTTTGGTAAATTTAAATATATTCATGTTTGCATTGATACT
>NW_008400144.1:0-245 GCF_000622305.1 Nannospalax galili
GTCTTTTTTCATAGCACCAGCACAGAGCCTGACATTGCCTCAGTGGGTGACACTGAAAAGTTTCCAATGTGGCGCTGACCTGGGCTGGATGCACCATCATACAATGGTGCATCATGGTCCTTCTCACTCCCTGGCTTCTGTGGACACCCAAGCAGAATGTCTGTACTTTGTCTGTGAGTGCCCCACACTCCATCGTTCTTTGTCAATACTGAAAGTTTTGTTGTGGCTTCTGCTACTGCTGGTGG
>NW_008400145.1:0-245 GCF_000622305.1 Nannospalax galili
GGTCGTGTCATCTGCCCCCTCTGACGAACAGATGGTCGTGTCACCTGCCCCTTCTGACGTGCAGATTGTTGTGTCCTCTGCCCCCTCTGACATGCATATGGTCGTGTCACCTTCCCCTCTGACATGCAGTTGGTAGTGTCACCGGCCCCCTCTGACGTGGAGATGGCCATGTCACCTGGCCCCTCTGCAGTACATATGGTCGTGTCACCTGCCCCATCTGACTTGCAGATGGTCGTGTCACCTGC
>NW_008400146.1:0-245 GCF_000622305.1 Nannospalax galili
TGAAAAGTTTATATTAATAATGGCTCTAAAGAAAGAGGATGGCAAAGATGGACACTTGGATATGCCCACAAGAGGCCATGACATTTTTATTGCAGGGAAAAGCTAAACCTTGTGTGCTGGATAGTGTGTAAGCTTGACACAGTGAGGTTGAGAGAGCCTCAACTGGGGAATTGCCTCCATTAGAGTGGCCTGTGGCCATGTCTGTGAGGCATTTTCTTGATTGTTAAGTGATGTGAGAGGGGCCA
>NW_008400147.1:0-245 GCF_000622305.1 Nannospalax galili
CTACTTTTCTATTGCTGAGAAAAAATACAGACAAAGGCAACTTATAGAAGAAAGAGTTTACTGGGCTTACGGTTTCATGACAGGAGGCATGGTAGTAGCTGGAGCAGAAAGCCGAGCGCTTGTATCTCAAACAGGGACAGGAAGCAGAGAGATAAAGTGGAAGTCAGACAGGGCTATGAGCTCTCCATCTAGCAAGGCGGCACCTAGTGACGGTTCCTTGACCTTCCCCAAACAGCACCAAAGAC
>NW_008400148.1:0-245 GCF_000622305.1 Nannospalax galili
ATCTATATACCCACTTTCCAAATGGCACCCTCCCATAGCTCCCCCACCCTCACTGGAGCCCATATGCTCTGTCATCCCGGTTACTGTCCACTGTGTTGTCAGAGCCCCCAGCCTTTCCCCAGTGCTTTTCCATCCACTGACTCTAGTCAGCCTATCTAGAGATCATGTTCTAGGAAGATCAGCTCATCCTCTTCTAGCAGCAATCAGTTGTCAATATTCCCTTAGATAAGACTGGGGTCTGCTGT
>NW_008400149.1:0-245 GCF_000622305.1 Nannospalax galili
CTGCCACATAATGCTTTGAGACTGTGAATATGGCAAGTAAAAGACAAAGAATGATTTAAGTCAACTTAACAACAAGTGTCAAGAGCACTAAGTGTTTTCAGGCTACAGTACTAAATACTGCAGCCAGAGTAGATGTCCCAGAAACAGAGGAAAACTTGATTACCCATGCTTAAATATTAACCCTACCTCTGAAATGTTAAATAAGAGTGTTAGGAGTTTATGTTACATAAAAATATCCTTTTATG
>NW_008400150.1:0-245 GCF_000622305.1 Nannospalax galili
AATGACAGACACTCACACGTGCCAAAGTCTTATAGAGGAATTGAGTGGAAGCTAATAAAAGACATAAATGGGAAGTTTGAAAGCATAATCTTTGAAGAAAAGAAAGAAAAAGTTCTCTAACATTGGCCTTGGCTGTTACTATTGGCTATTTCAGATATGATACCAAAAGTACAAGAAATAAAAGCAGAGATTTCAGTCCTAGTTTGTTCTTCATTGCTGTGACAAAATACTCTGACCACTACCAA
>NW_008400151.1:0-245 GCF_000622305.1 Nannospalax galili
AGGAGCTTCTGCAGAAGAGCTCCTGGTGCAGCGTCTGACCGACAGGCTGATGGTGGAGAAGGAAGAGAACCGAAGGTTCCAAGATCAACTTCAATGGTGGTTGAAGACTCAGGAACACTCCAAGTCTACACATCTCCCTCCCAACATTTCTCAGATGCTAGTATCATTTCCTGCTTTCAAAACTCAGACTGAGTCGGGTGTGGTGGCACACACCTTTAATCCCAGCACTTGGGAGGCAGAAGCAG
>NW_008400152.1:0-245 GCF_000622305.1 Nannospalax galili
AAAAAAAAAAGCAAAATACACTAAGCCCCGTGGATCAGAAGGAAGAGGCATTGCTCACTGCACAATCTACCCCAATCCTACCATGCATTCCTGTAACCGAGGTTCAAATGGAATTTTATGGACGTTCAAAACAGAAGGGAACTATGGTTTGTGAGTGCTCTGCAGCCTTCTAAAGCCCCTGCTTAGGACTCCTTTACAGAAGGAGCACTTTCAGGAACAAGTGTATCCAGGAAGATGCTAAGTGC
>NW_008400153.1:0-245 GCF_000622305.1 Nannospalax galili
TGAAACCTGATGTCAGTCCTTGAAAATAGTCCAACAGGAGAGATAGGTCTGATGCCACAAATGTAGAGCTTGAAGTGCTAGAAAGAAAAATTTTAGTGAACTAATTATTTCCCTTAGCACAACTTACCCTAACCCAAGTTGTAAAAAAAAATTTTTGAAGACATTTCAAAATGCAATAAAAGGCACAGATATCGAAATAAATAAAACAAAAATATAAACATAAGCATCAAATATTAGAGGGAAGA
>NW_008400154.1:0-245 GCF_000622305.1 Nannospalax galili
AAATTATGAATTTCACAGGTAAATGGATAGGACTGGAAAGAATCATCCTGATTCAGGTAACTCAGACCCTGAAAAATGAACATTTTGTATTCTCTCTTATAATTGGATGCTAGCTTTGAATCTTTAGATAGGTCTCTTTCAATTGGAAAATCCATAGAGGTCAGGAAACTAGTAAGGTCCATGGGGGGAAGCTCCTTGGAATGGGACAGAGAATACAGTTTTATAAATGGGGAAAGGGGAGCAAT
>NW_008400155.1:0-245 GCF_000622305.1 Nannospalax galili
CTCTTATTTTTATAACAGCCTTTGAGATAGAAGTTGATTTTCCCAGTTTAAGATAGGGGGAGATGAAACAAATCATTTATGTCATAGAAAGACTATAACATAAAAGAAGAAATGAGACAAAAGCTTATATTTGGAATTTATTCTTACTTGCTTAGTTTTTCTAATTAGGGGGTTATCCACTTAAAATACCAAGGAAGACATTCAGCCTACATAATATAGACTCCTGTCAAGATTAAACCATATGG
>NW_008400156.1:0-245 GCF_000622305.1 Nannospalax galili
CTCAGATTTCCAGTGTGCTGTTAGAATATGGATAGTAAAGACATTGAAGAAATATCAGAAAGAAGTGAGACTTCCATGAAACATGAATGTTTGTTTAAACTAATTTCAAAGACTCACTTGAGAGACCTGGGACACTTCGCTTGCACAGAAACACTTAGGGAATTGTTTCCCTGTGATTAGTGTCCTTGTCTTCGGCCAGCAAGGTACCCGGAAGTTGCTACAATGGTGGTTCATGAGCTGATGTG
>NW_008400157.1:0-245 GCF_000622305.1 Nannospalax galili
ATTTTCATATTCTCCTTGCTGACATGTTTACTACTTACTGCTCCCTTTCTCCAAGTCATTTGCAGTGACTCTTTATTTTGAAAATTGCAAAAATAAGGTTAAATAATGAAGGAGACACAAGGAAATTATTCCATTAGGTAATGTAGATTGAGCTTGGTTCTGGCAATAGGATCTGGAACTTAGCTGTCCACTCCTCAAAGTGGAACAGGAGGATCCATGAGTGTAGACCACTCTCTAATGTCTCT
>NW_008400158.1:0-245 GCF_000622305.1 Nannospalax galili
TTTTTTTAATTCCACTGGTGTGTATGATAAACCTTTCCTAAAGTCTTCCAATGGTCTCCCACGCTCTTCTTCACCAGGGACTAGACCTTTTTGTTCCTGACTGCCTCTGAGAACCCATCTCGAGTTTCTGTCCTGTTCACTCCTGCACTAGCCATAGAATAGAGCCCTTCTTGCTGTCCCTCTGACAGAACAGGCGTGCTTTCACCTGCAGAACTTTGGACTTGTTATCTTCCCTCCCAGTCAGT
>NW_008400159.1:0-245 GCF_000622305.1 Nannospalax galili
ACTTAGTTGTGCAGATTTCCATGTTTTAATCAAGATCTGATCCAGGCAATATAATAAAATAAAAATGTCAAAATCATTGTTGTCTCAAGAGAGTGAGATAAAACCTGGCTCACTGAATAAGATTCATGACAAATCAAGATGTTAAAATAATAAAGTTTAAATGCAAGGTTTGGAATATATTAATAGAAATTCTCGGGCATTAAATCAATAATTCCTAAAACCAAATATCGTTGCTAGGAGACCAC
>NW_008400160.1:0-245 GCF_000622305.1 Nannospalax galili
TAAGTCCTATCTAGTCAAGCATTTGTACCCAGATGTCCTTTGGTACAAATTTATCCAGCGGAGTCTAGTCAGTCTATCTAGATATTGTAAATAACATCTGCTCTCCCTCACCCAGTAATAATCAGTCTCCAACAGTTCCCAGACTAGGGCCAGCCCACTGCCCTTGTCTGATTGAGTTGGCATGGGTCTTGTGTTCAATGCCACCGTTGCCACAAGTTCACATGTGCAAGCTTCCAGTGGCCTGA
>NW_008400161.1:0-245 GCF_000622305.1 Nannospalax galili
ATACTCCAATATGCCATCACAATGTTACAATATGATTTCACAATTTTCCATCGTGACTTCACAATGCTCCAATGTTACATCACAGTGCTCCAATGTGCCAAAACTATCGCCCCATGTGCCATCACAATGCTCCATGATGCCATCGAAATGTTACACTATGACTACACAATGTTACATTGTGATATCACAATGCTTTGTTTCATCGTTATGTGCAATTGTGTCATTAAAATGACCCATTGTGTCAT
>NW_008400162.1:0-245 GCF_000622305.1 Nannospalax galili
GGCCACCAAACACAGCTGAAACCCAAAGTTCTCATTGGGTTGATATTCTTTAGTTGGATAATCAAGGAAAGCCAATATGAATTTGTAAATAAACCATGAAGAATTATCCTCCTAAAACATTTATGTGTACAGATTTGCACTGTGAGGAGACGGAAGGAGAGAGAGAGGGTAGGAGGTCAATTATGGAAGAATATTCAGCTCAAAAACATAAGGCAAAGAGAGAAGACCCAGTAAAAGACAGTGTT
>NW_008400163.1:0-245 GCF_000622305.1 Nannospalax galili
TTTGTGTGTAAAAACAAAGCCAAGAAATAGGCACCTAACAACCCTGACCACACTCACACTCACTTCTCCTGTGAACGTGGAAGGGATGTAAATATAATAGGGAAAAAACAAAGTGAAGCTCAGATCCAAACCCACCACGGCGACCCATGCCTAGAATCCCAGCACTTAGGAGGCTAGGGCAGGAGGATTGCAAGTTCAAATTGTCTGAACCAGACAGAAATTATTCTAGGCCAGCTTGGGCTATA
>NW_008400164.1:0-245 GCF_000622305.1 Nannospalax galili
AAAGCACTTGTGCAAATATGAGGACCAGAGTTTGGATCCCCAGAACCCACATAAAGACCAGATAGGCATGGTGGTCTACCAGTAATCCCAGAGATAGGGAGGCAAGCAGGTTACCCAAAATAGCCAAATCTAAGAACTCTCAGTTCAAGAGCGAACCCCCGCCTCAATATATAATAGAGTGAAGAAGGCACGGGAAATCAACCTCTGGTCGCCACACGCCCACTTGTACATCCCCAACACACACA
>NW_008400165.1:0-245 GCF_000622305.1 Nannospalax galili
TCAGAAAGGTGTAACTGTCATTATGTATGCCAGTGAGATGCTGTACTGGGACAGGCTGAGTGGGGACACAGGAACTTGTTCTACTGGTATGGAAACTTCCTGTACGTCTAAAATTCTTCAAAGAAAATAAAAGAGTGCTTGGGAGACAGGTCATTGGGAAAGCGCTTGCCTTGCAAGTGTGAGAACCTGAATTCAATACAAGGAACCTAGGGGATAAAGGGAAAGAAGGAGCTCAAGAGAGGTAG
>NW_008400166.1:0-245 GCF_000622305.1 Nannospalax galili
CACCGTAATGACACATTGCTGTACTCTGATGGCACACTGAGATCGCAAAATGGAGCATTTTGAAGGCATATTGCAGCATTGTTATTTCACTTTGGAGCACTGTAATGTCTCCCTGACCATTGTGATGTCACATTGGAGTATTGTGATGACAGGTTGGGGCATTGTAATGGCACACTTAGCATGGCGGTGACACTTGAAACATTGCAATAGCACACTGGAACACTGTAATGACACATTGGGGCATT
>NW_008400167.1:0-245 GCF_000622305.1 Nannospalax galili
GTGCATATATAGTATATGTACATCTACAAACTTTATTTTTATTTTATGTGTGTGAGTGTTTTGCCTGCATGTGTGTAATCACACCCATGTCATGTAATACCCACATAGTTCAGAAGAAGAGGACATCATATCCCCTGGAAATGGAGTTACAGATAGTTGTTAACTGCCATGTGGGTACTGGAAACAAAATGCACATCCTCTGCAAGAGCAGCCAGTACTCTTAACTGCTGAGCCATCTCTCCAGT
>NW_008400168.1:0-245 GCF_000622305.1 Nannospalax galili
GGTCCCTGGCTGTCCTGAAAAGACCAGGATGGGAGGTCAGAGCACCCTGGAAGTGGTGGGGGGCCCTCCCTGGCCATCCCCATCTGCTTGCCAGTTCATGGAAACGGAAGGTGCCTCTCCTTTGTGGGGAGGCTGTGTCCGTTTTGAGGCCTGTAAACTGCTCCACGTCAACTTGCTGGTGCTGCCAGGCTGCTGGCTGCAGCTTGTTGTGGCACCTTTACCCCTCCTGCCTGTTGCAGCCCTGG
>NW_008400169.1:0-245 GCF_000622305.1 Nannospalax galili
TGTTCCTATGGTCTGGAGAACTTGAGGCCTGTGAGTCTGGATTTTGAACCAACCAGGGCCCTTGCACCAGACTCTGGACCCTGTGGTGGCTCAGGTACTCAGGCCCATGGCAGACCTTCTCAGGCAAACAGAACCCTGCCCACTTAGACATCCCGAGTGGGGCCCCCTTTATGTTCGTTCAGGCTCCCCCAAATCTCCAGATTCTGTGTGCGAGAGAAAACAGGTGATGTGTGCTTTGTGTGACT
>NW_008400170.1:0-245 GCF_000622305.1 Nannospalax galili
GCCCTGTCAGCCATAAAGATTGTCGTGTCACCTCCCCCCTCAGACATGCAGATGGTCGTGTCACCTGCCCTCCGTTCGTGTCACCTGCCCTCTATGTCATGCACATGGTCGTGTCACCTGCCCTCTCTGCTATAAGTTGGTCTTGTCACCTGCCACCTCTGACAAGCAGGTGGTGGTGTCAACTGACCCATTTGACGTGCACATGGACGTGTCACCTGCCCTCTCTGATGTGCACATGGTCGTGT
>NW_008400171.1:0-245 GCF_000622305.1 Nannospalax galili
TCTCCCTAAGTGTTCAGGTTCTCATCTTATTTTACGTAGTTTTCTTTCATTACCTTTAAACATCAACATCTTACTGTGTCAACCTGTTTATGTGTAGTACAAACTTACTCCAATGGTCAGACATACTGTTCCTTCTAATCAGCTGAAAAATACTAGTGAAATGATTTCTACTTTTTAAGGGTATAATAAAAATGTTAAAGTAGTAATAATTAAAATGTAAATGGTGGAATACAAAGGAAATTATA
>NW_008400172.1:0-245 GCF_000622305.1 Nannospalax galili
CTCTGGAGCAATATAATTGCACATGGGCCTTAATGTTGGCACATTGGAACACTGTGATGTCACATTGGAGCTTTTTGATGACACATTAGAGTATTCCGACATCACATTGGCGGATTGTGAGGGGATATTGCACTCTGTGTTTCCTTAATGAGTATGGTCATGACACAAAGGATCATTGTAATGAAACAATGGCGCATTGTGATTGCGAATTGAGCATTGTCACAAAATGGAACATTTAAGTCATA
>NW_008400173.1:0-245 GCF_000622305.1 Nannospalax galili
TTATGGTTTATGCCCTCGGGTAGGGGAATTTAAACAGAGACAAACACTCTTGGATCTTGGCTCAGAGCCCAACACCAGATGTTCAAGCGGCCCTGCTAATAGTCTCCATTAACTTTCACCCATGCATCTGCGGCCCACAGTCTTTCCCAGGTCAGTAAATGCCCCCTCTAACATCCATGCAGGTGAGGCTTAGGGGCCATCTCTCTCTCCACACCCTCCACCCCATCCGTTCCTCCCAGCTCGAG
>NW_008400174.1:0-245 GCF_000622305.1 Nannospalax galili
TGCACGTCAGAGAGGGCAGGTGACACCACCATCTGCACGTCAGAGGGGGCATGTGACATGACCACATGCAAGTCAGAGGTGGCAGGAGACATGACCATGTGCACGTCAAAGGTGCAGGTGACACGACCATGTCCACATCAGAGGGGCCTGGTGGCATGAACGTCTGCACGTAAGAGTGTCAGGAGTCATGACCTTCTGCCAGTCAGAGGGGGTAGGTGACATGACCATCTTTATGGCAGAGTAGG
>NW_008400175.1:0-245 GCF_000622305.1 Nannospalax galili
AGGATCAACACAGGGGAAATGTTTCCCCCATGCTTCCAAGTAAAGCCATCAGGAACTTTGACTTATTTTCATATAGAAGGAAGAGGCAAAACAAAGCCCTAAGGAGCCTCTGAAGCCCATGTGGCCCCTGATGACCAGATCCTCAAGTAACTTTAAGAGCAAAATTAGTTTTTGGGGCCAACTTCATGGCCTTCAACACCCAAAAGGAAAGTATAAGCAAAGAGTTAAATGATTGGTATATTTCT
>NW_008400176.1:0-245 GCF_000622305.1 Nannospalax galili
TTTGAAAATAGAAAAAATTAGCTTTGTATCCTCTGTCATGACTCATATATCTTTTTGCTACATTCTGTCTTTTCTCAGGACCAAATATGACATCTTGGTCTCCTTCCTAAATGTTATACTACACCTACACCTACACCTATTTGCACGTATACTTCTATTTATTATTTGTATTAGGATTATTATTATTGTCGTTGTTATTTTTGGTCTTTTTGAGACAGGGTCTCCCTGAAGCCCCAGCTGTCCTG
>NW_008400177.1:0-245 GCF_000622305.1 Nannospalax galili
CTTTTAAACAAAGTGCTGATTAGAACAAAGTTCCTGTAGCTTACTTCCTAGTGGGGAAGACAAAGAACAGACAAATGGACAAGCATCACAAACTGCTGTTTTTCTTCCTTGGATTCTCACAGCCAGGCTTGAACACTGCCTGCCTCCATTTCCACTTCCTCTCTGCCTTGCATTCCTTCCCCCATAGGAACCAAACAGGTTGTAGTCACTTGCTATGACTCTGTCCTCTTTCTCACGATTACCTT
>NW_008400178.1:0-245 GCF_000622305.1 Nannospalax galili
TAATTGCAAAGAATATTTGTATGTTTCGTTAACTCTCCTCTTAATGCTCCATATTCAGAAGAATGTTTTATTATGTACATTCATATATTTAAATTTACATGTTTAGTTAGGAATATTTATTGAAATGTTGTATATTCACAAGTTATGTGTATATTATCACATTATTTATATATATGTTTACAGGTTAATGAAAGAATTAAACATTGTGTTTTCAAGTAGTGGAAACTGGATTTTAGAATCCTTAT
>NW_008400179.1:0-245 GCF_000622305.1 Nannospalax galili
ATATTGGAGCAATATAATGGCACATGGGGCCTTAATGTTGGCACATTGGAGTATGTGATGTTACAATTGAGCCTTGTGATGTCACATTTGAGCTTTGTGATGACACAGCGATCATTGTGATGTCACATTTTGGGAATGTGAGGAGATATGGAGCACTGTGTTTGCATACTGAGCATGGTGACAACACAGTGGATCATGGTAATGATACTATGGCCCATTGTTATGGGGGTGCAGGGATCTCGGGG
>NW_008400180.1:0-245 GCF_000622305.1 Nannospalax galili
GTGACACGACCATCTGGAAGTGAAAAGGGGCAGGTGACACGACCATCTGCACATCAGGAGGGGTAGGAGACACGCCATGTGCACATCAGAGGGGACAGGTGACACGACAATGGGAGCTTCAGAGGGGGCAGGTGGCATGACCGTCTGCATGTCAGAGCATCAGGTGACACTACCATCTGCCCTTCAGAGGGGGCAGGTGACACGAATATCTATATGGAAAAGAGGGCAGGTGACACGACCATGTG
>NW_008400181.1:0-245 GCF_000622305.1 Nannospalax galili
GACCTTGGGCCTTTGGAAGAGAAGCTACTGTCTAAGGTTCAGAGCAGGGAACCAAACCAGTATCCAGGCCAGAGCCACACCAACCAAGAAAGTAAGACCCAATTCCTGAGGTCTGCTGTAGGAAAGACCATGCTTCAGAATGCCCTGCTCATTTCAACTCCCCGCCACACTGGTCCAAGCCCCCACAAATCCCTCTCTCTCTCTCTTCAGGTTCACCCCCAACATGCATGGGGCCCAAGGCAAGC
>NW_008400182.1:0-245 GCF_000622305.1 Nannospalax galili
CCATCTGTATGAAGATGGGGCGGGCTTCCTCCTCTTGTAGACGGCCCACCTTGTCCAAATAGTCTGCCAGATTTCCCCCATCAGCATGCTCCATCACCAAATAGGTCTTTTTTTTTGTTTCAATGACATGGAAAAGTTTGATAATATTTGGGTGATCCAATGCCTTAACGATATCTACCTCAGACATGACCTGAAAGGCATTGTCCTCATCCTTTTCCAGGATCTTGACAGCAACTGGCACTGCT
>NW_008400183.1:0-245 GCF_000622305.1 Nannospalax galili
GAAGCTTTAGTTTGGGTTTCTCTAACAATAGAACTGGCTCTTGATTCAGCTTCTTTCTAAATGGTTAGTTTTGTCAACTTGACACAGCCTGTAATCACTTGGGAAGAGAGTCTCAGTGAGGGGCTATCATAAATCAGGCTGACCTATGGACATGTCTATGGGTCTTGATTACATTCATCAGTGTGAGAAGACTCAGCCTCAAAGTGGCCAGCACCATTCCCTGGGTTTGGGCCTGAACTGTACAG
>NW_008400184.1:0-245 GCF_000622305.1 Nannospalax galili
AATATAATGGCACATGGGGCCATGGTATTGGAATATTGGAGCATTGTGATGGCATCTTTGAGCATTGTGAAGTCATATTGTAACATTGTGATGGCAGCTTGGAGCATTGTGACCGCACATGGGGTGACAGTTTTCACACATTGGAACATTGTGATGTTACGTTGGAGCATGATGATGTCACAATAAAACATAGTAAAGTCATATTGTAATATTGTGATGGCACATTACAGCATTGGGATGTCACA
>NW_008400185.1:0-245 GCF_000622305.1 Nannospalax galili
TTCTCCTAAGGTATGTGTCCCTTCAGGAAAGATGCTGCCCTCAAGAATTTGACGGCTGGGCTGGCCTGGGAGAAGGGGCCAGGATAGATGCTGGTCGCAGGAAGCTGGTGGCTGTTCCACCCAGGGAAGTAAATGGAGGTGAGGGCAAGACCAGGCCTAGATGGTTCCTGGGGGTGCAGGGAGTAAGTCGATTTGTCCAGATGCAAAGGACCAGGAAGCAGTGGTGGCTCTGGGTCAAGAGGTTA
>NW_008400186.1:0-245 GCF_000622305.1 Nannospalax galili
CCATTGTAGAGAAGCAGTCCGATTTCCCCCTGGTAGTCTGGATCCTTTACCCCCTACTAACACGGTAGCTCCTTTCTTAGCCTGTTTCTCGAGGGCTTCAGGAGTCCAAGGTAACCAATGGTAAATCTTAGCTTGCAAGTAAGTGGCATGGTTGTTACGTTTCCTGGTAGAAGTACTCCTAATTCTGGAACTAAGACTTCCAGTTTGGCAGATCATAACGTTGCAGGAACAGAAAGCAAAAAAAA
>NW_008400187.1:0-245 GCF_000622305.1 Nannospalax galili
GAAGCCTGACATATGGTAACAAAAGAAAAATAAAGCTCCCCTGTGCTTTACAAACTAGTACAAAAATAATACGCAAACAGGACAAGTGGGCAGCGCTTGGGGTTTGGGTAGGGAGGACACTGGACAGGATGCCTGGCTGAAGGCATGTGCAGATTTGGCTGATGTCTAACCTTGGCTGGCATGGGTCATCATGCTGAATGTGAGGATGACAGCCAGTGAATGAAGGATGAACTTGAGGCTGACAC
>NW_008400188.1:0-245 GCF_000622305.1 Nannospalax galili
AGGTGACATGACCATCTGCAGGTCAGAGAGGGCAGGATACATGACCATCTGTGCTTCAGAAGTGGCAGTTGACACGACCATGTGCAAGTCAGAGGGCCAGGTGACACAACCATCTGCACGTCAGAGGGCCAGGTGACAAGACCAAGTGCACGTCAGAGAGGACAGGTGACACTACATTCTGCACCTCACAGGGTGCAGGTGACACAACCATCTGTACGTCAGAGGTGGCAGGTGACACGACCATC
>NW_008400189.1:0-245 GCF_000622305.1 Nannospalax galili
TGGCGGCGTTGCGGCTGAGCTCGTGTGCGGCGGTGGCGGTGGTGGTGTTGGTGGCGGCTGCAGCAAAGCGTTTGGCGCGATGGTGAGGCAGGCCTCCACGGCTACCTTGGGCCCCCATCTTCGGGGACGACCCCTACCCCTACCCCCTCCCCGCACCCGCCCCTTCGGTCCCCAGCCTTTCCGCGCGAGGAAGAGCTGCTCCCAGTCACGCGACCACCCCCTTCCCCTTCCCGCCGCGGAGACGC
>NW_008400190.1:0-245 GCF_000622305.1 Nannospalax galili
CTACCTCTGCAATCTCAGGAAAAGAGGAAATAGAATCTTCAGTCTGACTTTCGAGTCTCTCTGCCCCAAGTCCCCCCATCCCCCATCTCCAGAACACCAATCACCACTATACCACAGGGGCTTTCTTGACAAACTGGGGGGACTGGGTCTGTCATAACCAGGCTGAGTTGCTAGCAGACCTTTCTTGTGAAAACAGAGTTAACTTCTTGCTTTGCAGAAGGCAGTTTTTTAATAAGACTTGCAAC
>NW_008400191.1:0-245 GCF_000622305.1 Nannospalax galili
TGCAACAAAGTTGCAAACTATCACCAAGGTTTCAAAGGAGATATTTTCCTACCATCACTTCAGTTTGAATTTAAAGTTAGCTTTTTGCTTGTAGTGTATAAAATTATATCCAATGATTCAGAAACAAACAATAAAATAATGAAATGAATTAAAATGGCAAAAACATATGACATTCAATGTAGGCAAAGTTCAACCTTCAAACTGTCCACTCTAAAATTTGTGCCCTCTAGACTAAATGTTCTGAT
>NW_008400192.1:0-246 GCF_000622305.1 Nannospalax galili
AGTGTTTTGTGTGCACCTTTGGAAGTACACCATGTATGTGCAAGGCCTGTGGAGTCCAGAAGAGGGTGTTGGAGCCCTTGGAACTGGAGTTACAGATGATTGTGAACCATCATGTGGGTATTGGGAACCAAACCCGTGTCCTCTGCGAGAGCAGCAAGTGCTCTTAACATCTGAGCCATCTCTTTTTTTATTTTTATTTTTTAAAATTTATTATTTTATATGTATGAGTGTATTGCCTGCATGTAT
>NW_008400193.1:0-245 GCF_000622305.1 Nannospalax galili
GGTGACACGACCATGTGCACGTCAGAGGGTCAGGTGACACAACCATGTGCAATCAGAGGTGGCAGGAGACACGACCATCTTCATGGCGGACAGGGCAAGTGACATGACAATGTGCGTGTCAGAGAGGGCAGGAGACATGACCATGCGCACGACTAAAATGGCAGGTGACATGACCAAGTGCACGTCAGAGAGGCCAGGTGACATGACCATGTGCACGTCAAAGGGCGCAGGTGACATGACCATGT
>NW_008400194.1:0-245 GCF_000622305.1 Nannospalax galili
AGGGGCAGTCCCCTGCCCGGCTTTCGCTGGGGCCCCTGACTTGCGCGTACCTTAGCTCAAGGCAGGTCGGGTGGGCGGCTTTCACCATGGACCCGGTGCGCTCCGCTCCACCCCGCCCTTCTGTTAAAGGTATCCATGGGTACTCTATTCATGGGTCCCGGGAGGCCCTGAAGCTGGCCAGTGCATGCCCGAGATGCCGCTTCTTACTTTGGCCACTTTTGGTTTCACTTCTCTTGCATTTCTGC
>NW_008400195.1:0-245 GCF_000622305.1 Nannospalax galili
CTTGAAAGAGGAAAAGCACACAAATCTCCCATTTCTCTTTGTGCTTAACTGATATCTTTTCAAGTCCCTTAGCTTTCCAAGGAGATATGTGTAATATGACCAGTTCCAGGATCTTTTCCCATTGGATCTGATCAGGAACTATGTTATGAAATTCAAATTTCGTCCTCACTCTTGAGGCTGTTGACATCCACTAATTCACACTTGAGACTATGTCTAATACATGCACATCACCTACATCTAAGAGA
>NW_008400196.1:0-245 GCF_000622305.1 Nannospalax galili
TTCCTGACCAGTTTCACTAAATCTTGTTTTTTAATTCAAGTCAGATTTTTTCCCTAAAGTTACCACAATAGCCTTTACTTATAGGCTATTCTTGTCATCTCTAGGAGGCTCAGCAGAATTAGATATAATGACTATATTTATTTTCCATTTATGCATGCCTAGAACAGTCAAAAATCTGTGGGATTCATCAGCATATGTCAACAAGACTTGTAACACACACCACTGATTTCACCATAGGTGAATTG
>NW_008400197.1:0-245 GCF_000622305.1 Nannospalax galili
ACAATCCAGCATATTATTGGTAGAATTGGAATGTGTTATGGGAAATTAACCATTCTGGATTTCGGTTTGCCTAATGGAAAATAGCTGTAATTCACAGTGGCATCGAGTTGAAGCCTGGATTCAAGAACAGGGTCTCTGGGCTACAGAGATGGCTCAGTGGTTAAGAGCACTGACTGCTCTCGCAGAGGACCAGAGTTCAGTTCCCAGCACCCACGTGGCAGATAACAACCATTCATAACTCCAGT
>NW_008400198.1:0-245 GCF_000622305.1 Nannospalax galili
AGTCTATTTCTTATTTTACGTGAGCTTGTAAAGATCTTTTGTGGAACTGATGAAGATTCAAAGGAGGATCGCAGTCATGTGCCTTATCTATCAGCATCGTTACAGTATCATTGCAAAGGTTGGCTTTGTGTGTCAGTGAAGCTGGTCCTGATAGAAATCCACATGAAGTTTTACCCAAGTACAGCCTCCCAGACAAATCATTGTAACTCCTCAAACAACCACTGTTAGGGACTCTCTTCTTGGAG
>NW_008400199.1:0-245 GCF_000622305.1 Nannospalax galili
TGGTGAGGCCTTACCTCAGCCTTATTTTTAAGATGTAGGAAGAGGCCAGAGAAGTATAGAGAAAAGAAACTTTTAATTTGGTGACACCTTCCACAGCCAGACTACAATCTTTCTGAAGCATCTATCCCCCAGTCCCAAGAAACTGTGTAGGCGTCTCCCCTGTCACCCACACACTGGACAGTACTCAGCTTCATAGGGCCCTGAGTGAGGGAAGCCATATGCCAGTGAGGCCGGGGCCAGAAGAG
>NW_008400200.1:0-245 GCF_000622305.1 Nannospalax galili
GTGCCTATAGATGTCCGAGTTCTCATCTCAAAAGTTCCTAGCCATGTCACCAGCCTGAGGACATCAACTGAAAAATACATGTGCAAAGGCGTCACTATTTGATGTGATAGCGTCTGGGTAGGCAATGGCTTCTTATGGTGTATTGGTGTATGGTGTATCACATTAACCAAAGTCCTTAAAGCTTGGATGCCTGAAATTCTTTCAGCAGAGGCTCAGGTTCCTACAGAATGACAGTTTTTATCAGG
>NW_008400201.1:0-245 GCF_000622305.1 Nannospalax galili
CTATCATAGGCATAGAGAAAAGAGAAGACTCCCATGTCATTGATATTGACCATTAGCTATAGAAGAAAATCCATAAATTAAGGAAAAACAAACCCTTATATGTACAAAAAGCACGTAGAACAACAAATAGACAGGACAAGTAAGGAAACCCGCCATGTCATAGAATACTAAAACCATTAAATGTGCAGAAAAGATACTGAAAGGTGCAAGAGAAAAAATAAGTCAGATATAAAGGAAAACCCATT
>NW_008400202.1:0-245 GCF_000622305.1 Nannospalax galili
CTCTATAGCTCCCCAGCTAGGGGTGGGCCTTTGTTCTCACCTCCCCTGTGGTGGTTTGAATAATGGTGTCTCTCATAGACCCAAGTATTTGAATATTTGGCCCCAGATGGTGGCATTGTTAGGAAGGCTTTGAAGGTGTGACCTCACTACAGGAAACACACCATTGGAGGCAGGCTTTGAGAGGTCATAGCCTTGCCCAGTTTCAGTTTGTCTCTCTGATTTCCTACTCATTGTTGATCCTATGA
>NW_008400203.1:0-245 GCF_000622305.1 Nannospalax galili
TTGTGAGAGTTGAGCTTCCTTTTTTATTCCACTGACCATAAGTGCAGTGAAAATTGAATATAACGGGCACTAAATACACGTTTCATATTAACCTACTTGGTAAAACTTGCTCTCTTTCTCTCCTCTCTCTCTCCCTCTCCTCATAGTTAATATTTGTTGCAGTTCTGTGTCCTGTACTTGGATGCTTTTTATAGAAGTTTCCATTATTAGAAATTCTTAAATAAACTGACTTAAGCTTTGAAAGA
>NW_008400204.1:0-245 GCF_000622305.1 Nannospalax galili
GACAATCTGCTTGTTAGAGTGCTCATGTGACACCAATATCTGCAGGTCAGAGGGGGCAGGTGACACAAACATGTGTATTGCACAGAGGGCAGTTGACGCCACCATCTGTACATCAGAGAGAGCAGGTGACAATACCATCTGTACACTAAAGAATGCACGTGACACGACCATCTTTATGGCACAGAGGGCAGGTGATACGACCATGTGCACTTCAAAGATGGCAGGTGAGACGACCATGTTCACAT
>NW_008400205.1:0-245 GCF_000622305.1 Nannospalax galili
TCTTCAAGGAAAACAAGAAATGGGTTTTGGATCCTGTAGACAGAAGACATGTGTTGGGCCCGGAAAAGGAAAATTGCACCTGGGTGAGATGTGCATGACCTGCTGTAGACTCCAGTAAGTTTTGGAAGCCCTGGTGTGATTGAGTAAGATCTAGCATACGCTGTGGTTATGGGTATGAATATTAAGTAAGCCAATGAAGAATCTGAGGTTAAGATATTTAATATTTATCAGTGTACATAAGTGTC
>NW_008400206.1:0-245 GCF_000622305.1 Nannospalax galili
CAAACCCTCAACCATTATATTTGGCTCAGTTATGAAACGGTCTCTTTGTAGGTGATGTGCTTTATTTTTTTAGTATCCATGGCAACAGTCAATTTCATGCTGGAAATATGCCAAAATAGGCAATTATATCATTCATTAACAATAGCCTTGCTTCTAGAATTGTAGAAAAAGAAGATACTGTGCCAGGTGATGACCCTCAGTGTTTGGCTAACTGGTCAAGCAGGAAAGGAAAACCCACAGCACTC
>NW_008400207.1:0-245 GCF_000622305.1 Nannospalax galili
GTGACTTATGACAAGGTGGCCGGAAGGACAGTTCCACAGGGACCTGGAGGCGATTCGGAGAACACGTTAGGAGTAACTGGAGAAATGAAGGAGACAGAGGATTCAAGTTCTCACCATTGATTCAGAGAACATTACAAGTAACACGTTCTGGGGAGAAAATGGATACATCTTATATTTCATGAGTGTGATGTGACAGTTAAGGAGTCCCAGGGTCTTAACAAAAGGGTTCAATTTTGTGATTTTCC
>NW_008400208.1:0-245 GCF_000622305.1 Nannospalax galili
ATAGTTCCTTGGCTAAAGTTGGGGCCTCCTGCCCATTTCCCCAGTTCTATGTCTGCTTGAAGTTCTATGGGTCTTGCACATGCTGACACCATTGCTGTAATTTCATATAAGCAAGGTCCCAAGAGCCTGAAGGACTCTGTTTCCTTATAGCCATGCACCATGCCTGGCTCTTAAAATCTTTACACCCTCTCTTCCACAATGCTCCCTGAGCTCTGGGTGAGTGGGCTTCTTGCACTAAAGTTTAA
>NW_008400209.1:0-245 GCF_000622305.1 Nannospalax galili
CTTACTGTTTTTCTGTGACAGAAATGGCCTGTCCTTGGCTAGCCAAAGCTGAGGATCACTAGAGCCACTGATCTGCAGCACAGTCTCATACACATCTCTGACCTGATCTGATATTTACCCAGAAGACACTTTTGTTGTTTGCATGCTGACTGGAGACAACAGCCATCATTAACTTTCGCTTTCAAATGTTGACTTCGGGACTCGAAGGTCAAGGAAAAATTTCAGGAAATTTGAGTTATTCAAAC
>NW_008400210.1:0-245 GCF_000622305.1 Nannospalax galili
AGAGAGAGAGAAAATTTAACAATAAAAAAGAGGACAAGAAATTGTGAGGGAGTGGGGGGACGTTGGAGAAAATGGAGGGCAACCAGGGGGGTTGGGAATAATCCACATACAATGTTCATGTATGAAATTCTCAAAAAATAAAAAATACTTAAAAAGAAATGTAAGTAGAAAAAAGAATATTTAGTGAAAGGAAGAAAACCATCAGTGGGAATGTGAGGGGGACAGAAGCAAGAGCAATACAGGGT
>NW_008400211.1:0-245 GCF_000622305.1 Nannospalax galili
CCCATCCTTCCCCAGAGGGACCTGTGGCCTTTTACTAGAGTAACTGTACATAGGTGGAAAGGAAATAATCAGACTTTCCCCAGAATATTGGATAGTGGTTCTTAGTTGACACTGATTCTGGGAGACCCTAAAAAGCATTATGGCCCTTCAGCTAAAGTAGGGACTTATGGAGGGCAGATGATAAATGGAATTTGGGCTGAAGTCTGACTGACAGTGGGTCCAGTGGGTCCCCAAACTCATCCTGT
>NW_008400212.1:0-245 GCF_000622305.1 Nannospalax galili
CTCCCTCTTTTTCTGTGCTTTTCTTTACTTATGTATTTGTGTGTGTGTGCACACGTGTGGAGGGCCAAGATTGGCATTGGGTGACTTTCTCAATCCTCTCTACCTTATTTTTGAGACAGATTTCCCACTGAACCTAGAGCTTGTTGATTTGCCTAGAGCACCTGGTCAGCAAGCCCCAGGCGTCCCCTGTCTCTCCCTCTCCAGTGCTAGGTTCACAGACTTGCCTAGACATTACATGGCAGGGT
>NW_008400213.1:0-245 GCF_000622305.1 Nannospalax galili
CTACAGTATCTTATTCTCCAAAACTTGGCCAGTTGTGGCCTTCTGTGTGTATCCCACTCTGATGTACATGGAAGCCTCACCCAATGAGAGTTAAGGGTGCATTAGCCCTCTCTCTACCCCGTATTCTGCTACATTCCATGAGCCTTAGTTGTAGAGATTCGACTGCAGATGTGTCACCTAGCACTGGGAATCTTCCAGGCGTATGTTCTCTGTGCCTGACCAGATGTGCAACTCTGCGGTAGCCT
>NW_008400214.1:0-245 GCF_000622305.1 Nannospalax galili
GTAGGCAGTAACCTTTACAACTATCATAAAAATCTGGTAATGCAGCAAGCAGTTAAAAGTCACAAGGACAGTTGCCAGTCCCTTAAATCTGTGGCCAGGCTTTTGTTTGTCAAAGCATCTCAATCCCCCATGGCAGGCTGCCTCGGGAACATTAAACGCCACTGACAACACTTCCTTTCTTTTCTATAATGGGTATTTCAGCATCACGCCAAAAAAAATTCCAAATTCGCTCCCTTAGAGCCCTA
>NW_008400215.1:0-245 GCF_000622305.1 Nannospalax galili
TTTTAGGACTTTTATAGTTTTGCATGTTTTATTTGAATCTATGTTTTAAGTTAGCTTTTTTAAAAATGATATATTTACATTTATTTTCTCTGTATGAGTGTTATGCCTACATATAAATGTGTGCCCATATCATGCAGTGCCCAAAGAGGCCAGAAGAGGGCAGTGGATCCCCTGGAACTGGAGTTACGGATGACTGTTAGCTACAAACTGTGTGTTGGAATTTGAACTCGAGTCTTCTGAAAGAG
>NW_008400216.1:0-245 GCF_000622305.1 Nannospalax galili
CCTCCCTTCACAACAGCCCAACAGCAGGAACCTTCTCAGGCTGCTACTCAGTTGCTGGCACCTCCTCTGGGTGCTGTGAAGCTGCCAGCGCTCCCTCCTGTTGTGGCACAGCCTCTGGGAATGCAACCACTAGCCTCTAATTCTATTTGAGAGGGTGAGTTGGTCCCCACTTTTTATAAAGCAGCAATTGCTCTAGTAAAAAATCAAGATTTGTCTTCCTGGGTAACAGCTACTCAGGACATAGG
>NW_008400217.1:0-245 GCF_000622305.1 Nannospalax galili
TATGAGCTCCCGGATTGGCCTTAGCAGTGAGTACTTATGCTGCCCTGAAGCTCTCTCTTCCAGCCTCCTTCCTGGCATGGAATCCTGCAGTACCCATGGAACTATCTTCAGTTCCATCATGAATTATGACGTCAACATCCTCAAGGACTTTTATGCCAAAACAGTGCTGTTCTCCCACCACCACGTACCCTGGTAACACAGAAAGACCAATGAAAGAGATCAGTGCTCTGGCTCCCAGCACATGA
>NW_008400218.1:0-245 GCF_000622305.1 Nannospalax galili
CTCTCTCTCTCTCTGTCCTTGGAGGCCATGAGAGGATGAGGATGTCAGATCCCCTGGAGATGTAGTTACAGGCAGTTGTGAGCCTCCTGATGTGGGTGCTGGAAACTGAACTTGAGTCCTCTATAAGTGCTCTTAGCCATGAACCATCTCCCCAGGCCCAATTTCTAGTTTTAAATATGACTTGGATGTGTTCTAATTATTTTACATTTATTTATTCGTGTGTGTGTGTGTGTGTGTGTGTGTGT
>NW_008400219.1:0-245 GCF_000622305.1 Nannospalax galili
GGATCACTGAACTTTGCAGTCTAACCCTTTTTGTGCCATTTTGTGTATCTACATCTGTATCTATATATGACCACATGAATGTATTTTCAGTATGTTCTGTAAATGCTTGTATTTATCTATTTAATAACAGGGCCCCGTGCAGGACTTCAGAGATTCTTCTGTCCATCTCTATGGCCATATGAGAATGTTGGTACCCAAATTATAATGGTCAAAATGAAAACACACCTGGAAAGTTGCATTTTAAA
>NW_008400220.1:0-245 GCF_000622305.1 Nannospalax galili
ATGATTTAGTTTACCACTGCCCTCTGTGGTCAGGAACTATGGAGTTTAGCTCTTCAACACTAGAAAATGATAAAATACATAAAAATCTAGTACAGTATGATTTCCTTAGCTCTAAAAATCAAACTGTTGCTGTACATTAGAAGAGGGAATAGGAAAGGCATATACTTATTGGAATTTGAACAATCTGGCAGCTAGCAAGTAATTCATTGTTGTTGTTAATAAGACTGTATTAGTTTTATAGTTCA
>NW_008400221.1:0-245 GCF_000622305.1 Nannospalax galili
GGCTGTAAATTTTTAGGTTCACAGTTAAATTAATATAGTTATACAATATTGTACTCAATATAAATCCTATGCGACATAAAATTGAATGAGGTTTTAAACTTTAAAAAGATGTATATTTCATTTAAAAATGTTTCATAAAGAAAAACTCAATTTTAATGCAACTAACACTTAGATGTTTTCACATCTGTCACTAATCTCTCTCTCTCTATATATATATGTGTGTGTGTGTGTGTGTGTGTGTGTGT
>NW_008400222.1:0-245 GCF_000622305.1 Nannospalax galili
TTTTTGATCCCTATATGCCAGATATCAGTGCCATATACCAAAGATTGTGCACGGGTGAATTAAGATATACTTCCTATGTTTATTGCCCTCAAAGTTGAATTGGATTTTGGAAAAGTCTTAGTTTAACAGGATTTGTCACAATATTCTGAATGCTTAGAAAAAGAAAGAATGCTACATCCATAGCTAAGCTGTTCCTCAAAGTGTGACCCTGAAGCCAGGAGTTTAGCATTACCTAGAAATCTTGG
>NW_008400223.1:0-245 GCF_000622305.1 Nannospalax galili
GCTATATATAGGAGAATAAAATTAGACATCTATATGTCACCATGATCAAGACTCAATTCGAAGTAGATCAAGGACTTCCTCACAAGACCTGATACCCTGAAACTGACAGAGAGGAGTATTGTGAATGCAGTGGAACTTAAAGTCACAGGAACATAATTTCTGAAAAAGTGCAGGCATTAAGTTCAGCAATCAGCAAATAGGACCTCATGGAATTAAAAAGATCCTATACAGAAGACTAAATAATT
>NW_008400224.1:0-245 GCF_000622305.1 Nannospalax galili
TCATATTGTAACACTGTGATGGCAGATTGGAGCAGCATAATGGCACTTGGGGAGATAGTGTTGGCACATTGGAGCAGTGGGATATCACATTGTAGCATTGTGATGGCACAATGGAACACTGAGAAGACATATTGTAATATCGTGATGGCACATTGGAGCAAAAAATGTCACATGGAGTGATAGTGTTGGCACAATGGAGCATTGTGATGACACATTGGAAAACTGAGTTGTCACAATGGAACATT
>NW_008400225.1:0-245 GCF_000622305.1 Nannospalax galili
GGACCAGGAACAGAAACAGGAGACAGAGTTGAAGGTGGAGGAGGACACCAAGGAAACAGAGAGTGAGAAGCAGCAGGATCGCAAGCCAAAAGTAGTGATGGATGTGTTAGAGATGTTTGAAAATGTCAAAAATGTAATTGTTGGCAAGAAGTAATGGCAACCAATCACGTTGAAAGTATAGAACCTTTAGAAAAAGAAACTAGTGAAGAATTGGAGCCAGTGATGGAATTTATACTCTTACTTAT
>NW_008400226.1:0-245 GCF_000622305.1 Nannospalax galili
TAGTGTTGAGATGTCACATTGTAGCATTTTGATGTCAGGACACAGTGTCACGTTGTGATGGCACAATTGAACATTGTGAAGTCATATTGTAACATTGTCATGGCACATTGGGGCAACATAATTGCACATAGGGCCATAATGCTGCCACATTGGAGCATTGTGATCGTACATGAAACATTGCAATACCAAATTGCAATATTGTGATGACACATTGGGGCATTATATTTGTACAGTGAGCACTGTAA
>NW_008400227.1:0-245 GCF_000622305.1 Nannospalax galili
TTAATGTAGGCACTTAAAGCTATAAACTTCCCTCTTAAGACTGCTTTTAAATTGTCCCAGAGGTTGTGCTGTGTTATATTGTCCTTTTCGTTAAATTCCAAGAGTTCTTTTAATTCTTTTTTAATTTCTCCTTTGACCCACTCATTATTTAACGCTGTGGTGTTCAGTCACCATAAGTTCCTGTAGTGACTAGCGCTTTGTCCTGTGTTGATTTTGAGCTTTATTGCATTGTGGTCTGATAGAAT
>NW_008400228.1:0-245 GCF_000622305.1 Nannospalax galili
ATTCCCAGCACCCACGTGGCAGCTAACAATCATCTGTAACTCCAGTTCCAGGGGAATTTGACACTCTCTTCTGACCTCCATGGGCATTGCATGACATGGGTGCGCTTACATGCATGCAGGCAATACACTCTGCTCTAGCTTGTTTCTCCATTGTTGTGACAAAACACTCTGACCACTACCAACTGGGGAATAATAGGGTTTATTTGTCTTACATCTCCTGGGTCACAGTTCATCAGGGAGCCCAA
>NW_008400229.1:0-245 GCF_000622305.1 Nannospalax galili
TGTGTGTGTATTTTGTGCACATGAGCGCAGTGCTTGTGGAGACTCGAAGAGAGCACTGGATCCCCTGGAGCTGGAGTTACAGGACTCAGGTCCTCTGCAAGAGTAGCAATCACTTTTAACTTCTGAACCAACTGTTCTGCTCCAATCACACCTCCCCACCCTGGGTTCATTTTTAAAAGAGATGAAAACCTTGGCTATTTTGCAGGTGGAGGAAGCTCCTGGAAATCTGTATGAGGGGAAAGAGG
>NW_008400230.1:0-245 GCF_000622305.1 Nannospalax galili
GAGTCCTTAATCCTTGGAGAGTGTGACACAGTTGGATGACTGTTCCTCTCCAGCTCCACCATGGACTGAACCCTTGTGCCCTCTCGTTAATCCCTCCATCTCCAGAAGGTTGCCGTTGGCAAGACTCAGGAGTATTTATCCTACTACAAAACGGGAGGAAAACGAGGGAAAATGAGAAAACATCTAAAAGGACACTGACAACAGGAATAACCTGTGATTGTAAATACAAATGTTTGGAAGGACCC
>NW_008400231.1:0-245 GCF_000622305.1 Nannospalax galili
TCTTTCTTTCTTTCTTTCTTTCTTTCTTTCTTTCTTTCTTTCTGTTTTGTTGTTGTTTTTCTTGAAACAAGGTCTTACTGTGTAACTCAGGCTGACCACAAACCCGCAATCCTCCTACTTCAGACTCATTACTGCTGGAATTATAGGTGTGTGCCCAGCACACCCAATTTACAATATCCATTTTCTAGACTTTTATGTGGAACTACAGCACGCACTCTTATTTGCCTGGCTTTTGGCTCATTTGT
>NW_008400232.1:0-245 GCF_000622305.1 Nannospalax galili
CAGGGTCCAAAAATCAGGAGAAGGGTTAACAAAGCAAGGGGACCAATCAAGACAGACAGAAGTGCGGTACATCTGTAGTTCAGGGAACCATTGACCAGGGGGTATAGATTTTGATGTGGGATTTACCTCCATTTCATTGGCTACACTAATAAGCCGTCAAGTAAGTTTGACAGGTTAATGAGGGTTAAGGGGAGTTGCTAATGTTTGGGAGTTAGCAGTAATGATGGCACACATTATAAGGAACA
>NW_008400233.1:0-245 GCF_000622305.1 Nannospalax galili
CCCATAGACCTCCAAACAGTATTGACCATTGTCCTTGTTACCCACCAGAACTTGAGGCAAGACCCTATTGCTATAAACATTATTTATATGAGCTGTAGAGAAAACCAGGGACAAACAAGCTGGTGCTGACTTCACAGCGTCATCTCTACTGGCTAGTGTTCATAGTGCTGGAAGGTGCTGTGCATGCTACTGGAAGAAAAATAAAAATAATAATCAAACACACCCAGCTACAGTAACAAATGTCA
>NW_008400234.1:0-245 GCF_000622305.1 Nannospalax galili
TGTCTGTTGGTTATAAGACTCTGTATCAACCACTAGATCAAGCTCCTAAGTACAAATCTGAATATTCCTAATTTTCTTTAATGTACTTAATCAATTTCTGAAAAAAATTAAAATCTCTAATTTCAAAATTAAGAATTTCTAATTTCTCTTTGTAATTCTCTCAAATTTCATTTTATGTATTTTGAAGTCATAAAATGTGTGGACTCATGATTTGTGCGTGCTTAAGGTAAACTGATCCCACCCCT
>NW_008400235.1:0-245 GCF_000622305.1 Nannospalax galili
GTTTTATAGAATGACATGTTGCCTGATTCTAGAATCCTAAAGGAAAGCCAAATAGATCTTTAAATGTGTTGTTTTCTCCAAGGTGCTTACAATGTTGAAGATGATGAATTTTTACTGAACCAAACGTTGTGCTAGACACTGCACATCTGTTATTTTATTTCTGCAACAATTCTGTGAAATAGGTATTTAATTTCCTTTTTATAAATGTGCTGGACAGCTTTAGTGTCAACTTGACACACCTGGGT
>NW_008400236.1:0-245 GCF_000622305.1 Nannospalax galili
CTAGCCTGGTCTACACAGTGAGTTCCAGGCCAGCTGGGGCTACAGGGAGATCTTCTTTCAAAGAGAAAATAAATGCTTAGACATGTTGAGTATAGTGGTAGTTTTTGCATAAACACACAGCATAATGTCCACTCGATGACAAAAACCAGTTACCAAAACATTTTTAAAAATGTTCCCAGCCTTAAGTCATGCATAACTGTCATCTCTCAGCTTTGCTTTTTAAACTATTTTGTTTATTTTTATTT
>NW_008400237.1:0-245 GCF_000622305.1 Nannospalax galili
TCTGGGACAAAGAACTGTGTGTGTCCCAGTCAGCCCAGACGCTGCGTCCCCTTCCTAGGCTGAGCCCGGGCGCCGCGCATCTCCAAGGGTCGGTTCAGCCGGGATGCGTCCTGCGCGCGTGGGAGCAAAGCGGGACCCACAACTTCCAGAGCGCGAGTGAACACGAAAGCCGCAGGCTGGCTGTGTGGCCGTCCCCGGGGGCCTCACGAAGGCGAGCAGCTCAGGCTCTATCAGCCACCGGAGGG
>NW_008400238.1:0-245 GCF_000622305.1 Nannospalax galili
ATATGGATTGTGGTGGTTTGAATGAAAAATGCGCCCCATGGGCTCAAGTATTTGAACACATAGTCAGTTGGTGGCTCTGTTTAGGCTAATTCAGGAGGTGTGGTCATGTTGGAGGAAGTACATCCCTAGGGGTGGGCTTTGAAAGACCATAACCTCACTCTACCAGCTCTCTGCTTCCTGCCAGATGCTCTAGGTGCCTCTGCCACCATGTCTCCCTCACCACGATGGACTTTTATTCCTCTGGA
>NW_008400239.1:0-245 GCF_000622305.1 Nannospalax galili
AAGGCAGGGAACGTCAGACACCACCACCAAAGCCCAAACTGCCCATGTAGACAATATATTGTTTTCCAAAAGACGTCTTGTCAAAGACAGTAAGCACACTATGCTTACTTAGGGCCTAAATGGCATGTAACCTTGGGTTTCTAGCCTTTTCCTAAGTCTAAACAATACCATTCTTAAGTTTTCCTCAAAACCTTGTTTAAAAAAGAAAATACACACTAGTCCCAGCACACAGGAGGCAGAAGCAG
>NW_008400240.1:0-245 GCF_000622305.1 Nannospalax galili
TGAACCCTAAATCAACCCCTTACCCAAACCCGACCCCTAACCCTAACTTCTCACGTAACACTGAACCGAATCTGAACCTGAAACCAAACCAGAATCCTAACCCTAACCATAACCCAAACCCTAACCCTAACCTGAACCGTAACCTGACCCAAACCCTAGGCATAGCACTAGCCCTAGCCCTATCCCTAAACTTAACCCTAACCCTAACCCTACCACTGACTCTAATGCCTAACCCATAACCCATA
>NW_008400241.1:0-245 GCF_000622305.1 Nannospalax galili
CAGGACCTCTTGACTTATCTTCACTTATATGGAACTGGTAAAAGAAAAGCCCAAGGAGCCAGGGGCTCCCCCCGTGAAGCCCAAGTGACCCCTGAGGACCAGATCCACAACAGAACTTAAAGTAAAAGTAAATAGGTTTATTTGTGCCAAATACATGTTCTTAAACACCCAAAAGGACTGTATAACCAAAAATTATCAGTATATTTCTTTAAGAGTCCAAAGGTTTGCATTTCCCAAATGTTAGA
>NW_008400242.1:0-245 GCF_000622305.1 Nannospalax galili
GATTCCCTGGAACTGGAGTTATAGATGGTTGTTAGCTGCCATGTGAGTGCTAGAAATTGAACCCAGATCCTCTGCACGAGTAGCCAGTGCTCTTAACCACTGAGCATCTCTCCAATCCTGACAAAATCTTTTAGATCAACACTTTATTAGCCACTAAGCCCCTGACATATGTAAAAATCTTCATAAGCTATAGGTGGGACCTTAGACTCTCAAACTCAAACTCAGCTGTCAGACACCATCTTCTC
>NW_008400243.1:0-245 GCF_000622305.1 Nannospalax galili
GGGGGGGTGAGCACTTATGAATGGACTTAGTGCTTTTCTAAGGGGCTCTAGAGAGAGCTCTAGACCCTTACACTATGTAAGGGTACAGCAAGAAAGTTACCATCTATGAACCAGGACATGGTTCCTTACCCTGTGCAGATTCTGGTGATGCCTTAATCCCAGACTCAAATTGTAGAACTGTAACAAATAAATGTCTACTCTTTATAAGCTACCCACTCTACAGTAGTTTTTAATGCTAGCCCAAA
>NW_008400244.1:0-245 GCF_000622305.1 Nannospalax galili
CATCATGTATTTAAGTGCACTCTTGTGTGCCATGCCCATGGAGGCCCGAAGGGGTCCTTGGATCCCTTAGAACTGGAGTTACAGACCTTGTTAGCTGCCATGTGGGTGCTGGGAACCTGTCCCCTGCAAGAGCAGCCAGTGTTTTTAACCACAGAGGCATCTCTTCAATCCTTGTTTGCTGTTTTTAACTTTGATTTCTTGTTTGTTTTACAAAAAAATTTAGTATCTATCTCATTTTTAAGTTT
>NW_008400245.1:0-245 GCF_000622305.1 Nannospalax galili
AAATCATGAAAGTCCTTCATGTTCACAGTGTTTTTTCAAATCTGAAATAAGATGAAGGATAATGTCTGTTGCACTTAAGGAAGTATAGTGAAACTATCATTATAGGCATTTTTATGATACATTTGTGCTATAATAATAGATGATACACAGAATCATTTTGAGTAAAGTACTCCTAATTTGTCAGAGACTTATCCTAAAATGTTTGGAGTTAAACACTATAGAACACTTTTTAATATCACATATAT
>NW_008400246.1:0-245 GCF_000622305.1 Nannospalax galili
CTGAGGCCCCAAGAGAAGGAGTGGGGCAGGACCCAAACTAGGAGAGACCACAGAGAGGTGCATGTGATAGTGATAGACCCTGTTGCCTTGTGTTTTGTAGATAAGCCTAGACATCTTTCAGGATGTGGCTTTTTAAAAAACTGTTCTAGTCTCTTCCCAAGAAATCATTTAAAATTTTGGGGACTGAGGACATTTAAGAGTGGGAATGGCAGCAGCTTGTCAGAAAAGAAGACTGCGAGGGGGTG
>NW_008400247.1:0-245 GCF_000622305.1 Nannospalax galili
ATTAGATATAACACACATTTAGGCCTACATGCGTGTGAGGAGTTTCACATGTCACAGAGGCATTCACGGGAATACTAGAGACAGAAGAAATATAGGAACCGAAGACTACTAACACTCATCAATAGAAGTCATCAAAGGACATTTTATTCTAAACATGTTCATAACAAACATAGCTGCATTAGATTTTATAAAATAAATAGCACTGATTTAAAGCAAGAGAGAAATCCTGATACATTGTGGGTGGG
>NW_008400248.1:0-245 GCF_000622305.1 Nannospalax galili
ATCATTACTCAAATGTACTGCCCTGTAAAAATCAAACATTTTCATGATATCTCTTAAAAATAAAAAACTTAAAAAAAATTGGATTTTTTTTCAATTATAAGAATACTGAGCATCTTTTAAAGCATGTTTACATTAATAGATTCTGTATAGAGTAGTTTGTATATTCAAGTTCAATCCTAAGCACTGTTGTGCCACATGAAATCATTCAAAATCATGGATATTTTCACAGAAATACATAATTTTCT
>NW_008400249.1:0-245 GCF_000622305.1 Nannospalax galili
TATATATCCTAAGGAAGTTGACAGGATCCAGGTCCTGCCCTATACTCACTATCCTCCAGCATTCATGGGGTTAACAGCCAGCATCCAACTCCACCCCCACACACAGTCCAATTATCTCACAGGCAAGTCAACCTGGTCAATCCTTGGACACAAAAAAAGTCCAGCGTGGAAGGGGGGTGTTGCCTGACTAGTGGACCTTCCCCTGCTTTTCAACACAAAACTGAGAAGAGAAAGAAAATTCTTCT
>NW_008400250.1:0-245 GCF_000622305.1 Nannospalax galili
TCTGGTTTTAATAATTTACAGATGATTTACAAAGACAACAGAGACTTCTGGTTTATTCTTTATCCTACTTCTCTTAGGGGTCAACAGGACCATGACCCGTTTATCAAAGACAGTCTTGCCATTGGTAACACGCTACTAAACTAAGTAGACTTTACTTGTGTTTTGCTGTGTTCCCACTAATGTCTTTCCCTTGCTTCAGTTTCTAATCAATACTGTCTCACTTGGTTAGAAATGTACGTATTTTC
>NW_008400251.1:0-245 GCF_000622305.1 Nannospalax galili
AGACAGATGGACACACACCTAATGAACTACGGACACTATAAAATCATGACAGGTGCCATTAAAATATTGCTCTGTATCTTATAAAACATAGACATTACAGTAACACCTCTCTACTTCACATGCATAATACATTGTTTTATTATTTACACAATGCTGTTGCTCATTCAAAGATCTAAATTCTCCCTTTAAGAAATTTTTAGGTGAATGATCCCCCAATTTAAAAATGGTGAAAGAATTATATGATC
>NW_008400252.1:0-245 GCF_000622305.1 Nannospalax galili
GAAGTTGATTTTCAACTTTTCTAAGGATTCGTTGGTGGCATAATACATACAACCACATAAACACATTGAGACTCAGAAACAGATAAACACCTGTGTTGACCCTAAAGTCTGGAAGAATCAAATATGGGAAATTCTGTTGTCTCGCTGAATTGGAGAAGTCTGTCACTTCCATACCAGCCACAATAATCTTTTTTCTCCAACATTGTGGCATTAGATATCAGGACTTTTCCATGACCTCCCCCCCC
>NW_008400253.1:0-245 GCF_000622305.1 Nannospalax galili
TAGAGTCACTCACTTTAAGAAGATCAACCATCCCTCATCCAGCAGTAATAACTTGCCAATAGTTCCTCAGCTAAGGTGGGGGGCAGCTGCCTATTACCCAAGTTCTGTGCTGGGTTTTTGCCTGGTTGGGTGGCATGGGTCTTCTGAATGCTGTTCATGTCAGCAGGTTCCCAGACCCCTGGAAGACTCTTATTTTCTAGTGCTCATGAACCAACCCTGGCACTTACAATCTATCCACCCATATT
>NW_008400254.1:0-245 GCF_000622305.1 Nannospalax galili
GGCATGGTGACCTTCCATGCCCTGGCGCAATCCATTTCTTGACCTGGAGTGGTTTGCAATGTTCTTCATTCTACGGTAATTCACTGAACTATGCTTTCTTTTATATCGCCCACCAATATTTTTTAAATGTTTAAAATCAATCAGATTACTTCCCTATCACAGACAAAGTTAGGATAGAATTTATTACAATAACAAGGGAAACAAGAAGGGGAGAATCCTGTACAGATACAGATGTAGCTGTTATT
>NW_008400255.1:0-245 GCF_000622305.1 Nannospalax galili
AATTGTTAATTTTATGGCCTTTCACTTTCCTTTCTTCAAATGTTACTTTCATTATAATTTTGTTTTTTTAATGGTTATGGTTTATTTTACGTATATGTGCATGTGCCTGCATTAGTTTATATGTGGGTGTCCATGGAGGACAGAAGGCTTGGACCCCTTAAGATCAGAGTTACAGGTAGTTGTGAGATGCCTGGTGTAGGTGCTGGAAACCTAACAAGGATCTTCTGCAAGAGCAATAAGGGCCC
>NW_008400256.1:0-245 GCF_000622305.1 Nannospalax galili
AGGGAGGCTCTGTCTCAGAATGAAAAGTCTAATTAATTAATAAACAATAACCCCAAGTCATTAGTGTGGGGGTGGTCTTATAGGGAACAGGGGGCAGAGGAGGGGAGGAGATTAGGGGCAGGGATAGGATAATCAAAATACATGTTAAACACGTATGGCATTGTCAAAGAACAAACTCAGTAAAAGGTAAAACAGTGTCACAGAAAGCTTAGGTCCATCTAATCACCCCCATGGAAATTATTTTT
>NW_008400257.1:0-245 GCF_000622305.1 Nannospalax galili
GGGACAGGTCCTGCCTGAGGTACTCGGTTCTGCCCTGCCTGAGGTACCCACTCCTGCCCCTGAGGTACTCTTCTGTGGTAGGGGTCAGCCACAGGATGAAGCACAGGGGTAGTGCTGGCATGTGTGGGGCGGGGCCTCTGCAGGCCACACTCTGTCCTCTGTGCTGGGGATTGTGATTGTGGAATTGACCTGTTCCCCTGCTCTGTCTTTGCTGACGGCAGGGGTCTGTGATGGGCTGTGTCTGT
>NW_008400258.1:0-245 GCF_000622305.1 Nannospalax galili
GGCCTACTTGAGAGGTCTTTGTGTGTGTTAGGTAAGTAGGGCCAAGGAGTCAGGGTCCTATACCCTGACTGTGATCACTGGCTCACAAAGGCGGCTGTTGGCTTTCTCTCACACAGAGTCACAGTGAGAATTTGGGGGGGATTCAGAAATGATTAGTAGGGGCTGGAAAGATGGCTCAGTGAGATGGTTAAGAACACTGGCTACTCTTGCAGAAGACCTAGGTTCAGTTCCCAGCACCCACATGG
>NW_008400259.1:0-245 GCF_000622305.1 Nannospalax galili
CATAGAGCCTAGAGAAAATCTTAATTCTGTCACATCCCTAGACAAACATAAATTCTTACCTATGCTAACTATGTGTCATTATATTTATAGATAAGTATGCCGGTCACCGCTTTTCAAAACAAATTCTTTTTGTAGCTCTGAGCACTCTGTGAACTACCTTTCTGGTGTCTTGTGGGGCCTCTGTCACATACTGATTTGTCTTTGAAATATAGTTGGAGATTTCAAAATGACCTGAAGTGAAATAT
>NW_008400260.1:0-245 GCF_000622305.1 Nannospalax galili
CATAGGGCCTTCCAGAATTATGCAAGCTAGCCAGTAGAGATGAGGTTTTTAAGTCAGTACTAGCTTGATTTCTCCGTGTTTGTTCTATAGCTTATGTATGTACTCCCTTCAATAATAGGGTCTTACCATGAAGTTCTGATGGGTAACCGAGAGAAAGACAGTGCTAATATTCTTTGAGGGTTTATGGGATCCCTGAACAAACAATTTCAAGAGAGGGAATTAATTCTTGGCATAAGAGTTTTATT
>NW_008400261.1:0-245 GCF_000622305.1 Nannospalax galili
ATCCTGCACTGACCCAAACCCTAGCCCTAAACCTACCCATAACCCTGAACACAACCCTACCTTAACCCCTACATTATCCCTCACCAAAACCCTATCCCAAATCTTAACCCTACCTTAATCCTAACTCTAAACCTAAGCCTGAACATATATGTAACCCTAGCTCTAACCCTACCTCTAACCCTAAACTTAACCCAAGACCTAACACAAAACCTAACAGTAATCCTAGCCCTACTCATAACCTTAAT
>NW_008400262.1:0-245 GCF_000622305.1 Nannospalax galili
TATGGATATAAGAATGTCAATAGAAGTCGCTTTAAAATATTTTTATTTTTTGTTTTGTGTTTGAGGGTTATGCTGGCATGTATGTAGGCATACCCATGTCATGTACTGTGCAAAGGGGCGATAAGAGGGCATTGGATTCCACGGATCTGGAGTTATAGAAGCTGTTCACTACCATTTGGATGCTGGGATTGGAACCTAGGTCTTCTGCAAGAGCAGCCAGTGTCCTGAAACACTGAGTCTTCTCT
>NW_008400263.1:0-245 GCF_000622305.1 Nannospalax galili
TGGTGTCCTGGCTCTCTGCTTACACTCTTCCACCCATCTTCTGAGCGGCTCCCTGAGCTTCACATGTAGGGGTTGTGTTGTAGAAGTATCAACTGGGGCTAGGCTCCCCACCTTCGTTTATTCTCTGCATGTTCACCAGTTGTGGCTCCCTGTAATCATTTCTATCTGTTGCAAAAAGAAGCTTCTTTGATGAGGAGTGAGAACTACACTCATCTGTGAGTTTAAGGATAAGTGTTTGGAATACA
>NW_008400264.1:0-245 GCF_000622305.1 Nannospalax galili
GGGAAGGAGCCAAAATAATAGCAAAGGGCAAGCAATGACTAGCTAGACATCCTGCCTTGAGAGGCTCTGTAGACTACAGGCATGGCTTTTGAAATAATTAGTAAGCAGCATGTTTTGGTCATTGAGAAATTCCCATATTTTTACCACTTTGCCCCTTTATCTGGGTACGAAGAGAATGAAAAGGGCCAAAATGCGGTGTCCTTGAAGTGCTCAGTATAGATGTTTCTGATCTGGGTTCTTGTGTC
>NW_008400265.1:0-245 GCF_000622305.1 Nannospalax galili
GCCGAGCCCCTTAGGGCTATCCGGACATGGAGAACTACAATCCTAACAGCAGGGTTTCCCAACATGAATGGAATTACCCTTTATGAACGGACGATGTCACTGTCAGAACATAGGTTATGAAATGAAAATCACAGTACAAGGCATGGGATAGCTCACTACAAGTTATGGATCAGGGAGGCTCCAGAAGTCTTCAAAACAACACAGGCTGTTGCCACTGTCCTTGACTAGCCACCATAACTACATGG
>NW_008400266.1:0-245 GCF_000622305.1 Nannospalax galili
TCACACAACTGTAGTTATTTAAATGTCAGAAGTCATAATGTACATGTACAAGAAAGAACAAAATTTGCTAATAAAAAAGAAAAAAAATGAATGAAAATAATTTAAAGTTTAAAATTTGCCATGAAGTGAATGACAAAGTTACTCACAAATAATTGTGTTGCTTGTATTGTTATCCTGTTTTGGGATGCAATTTCATAGGTACTGGCCCAGACTGGGTAATACAGTGAGTTTAAATGATCCTTTTA
>NW_008400267.1:0-245 GCF_000622305.1 Nannospalax galili
AACTCACAGGAATAGTGACATTTCTTCCATCTGTTCATAATTTATATCTTTGTAGAAATGCAATAACCTAGCAAACACAGTGTTTCCTTGAGTTTGTGAGGCATTCTAACCAATTACTGAGGTATTGTCACTATGGCAGAGAGGTTTTCATTGGACGGCGATAACAATACTTTTGATTGACATCTGAAATGTGCCGTAGTCTTATGGGTCCCAGCCTTTAGGATGTAGGATCTATGCTGATTGTA
>NW_008400268.1:0-245 GCF_000622305.1 Nannospalax galili
ATTACTAATGTGAGTTTTTTCCATATTATTCTGTTTTTGTTATTATGATGATATGGATATATTTTTGCATGTTGGATCAGCCTTGCATTTCTGGGATAAATCACACTTCGCCATGATACAGAATTTGTTTTATATGTCACTAGGCTCAGTTTGCAGGTATTTTGTTTAGAAGTTTTTCTTTTGTGTAGTGCTAATTCTTTTAAAAATGTTCCATAGAATTTATCAGTGAAGAAATCTGGTCTTGG
>NW_008400269.1:0-245 GCF_000622305.1 Nannospalax galili
AGTTTCTATATTTGGACATAGCCACTACAGGGACAAGCAAAATGTTTGGAACTAAGGATCCACATAAAGGAGAAAAGACCAATGTCCCATTTATGTTAAGAAACCAATGGACGGCGACCTCAGATCAGACATGGCGACCCACTGAATTTAAGCATATTAGTCAGCAGAGGCAAGGAAACTAACCAGGATTCCCTGGAAGTGTGGTGTATGGAAGACCCAGTCCCCAGCACCACTTGTGGGGAGCC
>NW_008400270.1:0-245 GCF_000622305.1 Nannospalax galili
TGCTAATATAAATAAACATATACTCTCCTTTTTCTTTCTTATACAAAACTGGAGTCTTTTCTGAACCTTGATAATTTTGAGGGCTAAACACAGGCGATGACCCCATACTGGGCATTGTTCTGTTATATGACACAGAGTTCTCTGTTGAGCGGATAGTCCTTGATTTAGTCAACCATTCCCTGTTGATGAAAACAGGTTGTTTTTATTCGCTGAGAATTATAATACTTAAATAAACCAGCTGTATT
>NW_008400271.1:0-245 GCF_000622305.1 Nannospalax galili
GGAGCATTGTGATGTCAAAATAGAATATTGGGAAGTCATATTGAACCTTGGGATGGCACCGTAGAGCATTGTGATGGCATATGAAGTGATAATTTTGGCACACTGAAGGATTGTGATGTCAAATTGTAGCATTGTGAAGTCACATTGGAGTATTGTGATGTCGCAATGGAACATTTTGAAGTCATATTGTAATGTTGTGATGGCACAATAGAGCATTGTGATATCACATGGGGTGATAGTGTTGG
>NW_008400272.1:0-245 GCF_000622305.1 Nannospalax galili
ATTAATTGCCTGGTGAAGATGCTGATTGATAAGGGACTGAGTGTGAAAGGTCGAGGAGGTTTTGGACACAGCCTCGTTGAGTGTCTCCACAGTAGTGGAGAATTGGGTGATAGCTACTGCAGTGGTGGCTGCCGACCATAATGCAAGGATGATGGCTGAGATGAGATCGGCAGTGACCATGCAATACCGTTTTAAGCTTGTGACAAGGCTGTCTGCTCTATAAGGGTGACAGCATGGAAGTGGGT
>NW_008400273.1:0-245 GCF_000622305.1 Nannospalax galili
TCTCTCTCTCTCTCTCTCTCTCTCTCTAAAATAAAAGAAAGAAGTCACTTGTTTCCACAAAGTGTAATTGTTCCAGTATTGGAGGAAAATATCAACAACACAGCTACATGTAGTTCAACTCCCTTGAGGTCACTTGTGTCATAATCTGTGTCCTTGAGTTCTCAGCACATTACTCATTTTTAGTTCTGTTAAAAATATCTGACCAGACAACAGCTACCTCTGATAGATGTTAGGCATCTTAGAAG
>NW_008400274.1:0-245 GCF_000622305.1 Nannospalax galili
CACATGGCTTAACTTGCTCAGAGAACGTCTGCACATTCCTACGTACTTGCTGATGCCCTTTTCCTTTTCATTCAAAGAGATGAGGTAAGAGAGGACAGAGAAGGCACTGACGGAATCCCTGTGGCTAAATAACAGCATAAGGTGAAGATTCAGTCTCCTCCAGAGGAACGTTTATAAAGTCTCCTGGAGCCAGCTACCAGAGGTCAGCTCCAGAAAATCTGAAAGGATTCTTCTGTTAGAAGTGT
>NW_008400275.1:0-245 GCF_000622305.1 Nannospalax galili
GGGGAAAAATATGCAGTAGGTGATGTCTGGCTTTGGAGGACATTCAGGATTTCTCAGGGTGGTTGGATAGAAGGGGGCCTAGGAAAAAGGCAGTAATGGAAACGGCAGGGAGAGTGAATGCAGCTCATTGGGGTCCAGGGATTTCAAGAGGCTTAGGGAACATTCTGGCTTAGGAGTCTAGTCAAAAGATGTCTGGGGAGATGAGGAGGAGGGATCCTAGCCTGAAGGCATGAATGTGGAGAACA
>NW_008400276.1:0-245 GCF_000622305.1 Nannospalax galili
TTAAAAAGGGACTCTTTTTTTGGCAGTTCAGATTCCCTAAGTTTCTAACATCAAAACTCTGCTATTTGTGGATGCCTAATATACATATAATTGAAACTTCACTGCCTTCCACACCATTCATTTCTTTATAAAATGTGACATCTTATATACAGAGATTTCCCAACAATGAAGTGCGTGCAACACTTACGGAGTCACCTAGTCAGCCATTCTGTCCTCAATGAGCTCACGTTGCTGGGACATTTAAG
>NW_008400277.1:0-245 GCF_000622305.1 Nannospalax galili
CCTTGCCTGCCGGTGGGGTCCCTGTTTGAGGAGACAAACGGTGATCAGTCATGCTAGGGCAGCCTTACCCCCAGTAGCTGGGACAAAGAGAAGCTCAATCTAGAAAAGTCATCTCAGGGGCACAGGGAAAACATCACCCTGTCAACCCTGAATGTGGGATTTCCTGGGCAGCCTTAGACTTTGACACTGGAAAGCCTTTATTTCCTTCCTTCCTTCCTTCCTTCCTTCCTTCCTTCCTTCCTTCC
>NW_008400278.1:0-245 GCF_000622305.1 Nannospalax galili
ACCTTCCAGGGAGTACTCCCTTGTTGAATGCTTCATGGTAAAGGTGATGGTGGTGAAGGAGGTGAAAGCACTATCATTTGCTTACATGGTACTTGACGATTTCGCAAAGCTCTTTCATAGCCTGTGTTTTTGTTGTCCATTGTAATACTGTGCAGTGAATGCATCAGTATTACTATCCCTGATTTACAGATACGACACTTACAGGTCAACTGAGATTCACATAGCTAGCAATTGAGGGAGAAGAG
>NW_008400279.1:0-245 GCF_000622305.1 Nannospalax galili
CTCTCCCCCCCTTTCTCTCTCCTTCCCTCCCTTGTTTGTTTCTCCATTCCCTCCTTTCCTCTCTGGTATTAAGAGATGCTCCAAGCTCATCTTTTGTATCTCTCTAGCTCTGACATCAGCTATTTCTCTGAGGATCTCTGGTTCCTTTTACTGCAGAATTGTATAAGGTACCAAGATCTGAAGACCAAGTATGCTACTAGGTGTTGCTTCTTTTTGGCTGATAGAGCAAAGGAAGGGACATACCG
>NW_008400280.1:0-245 GCF_000622305.1 Nannospalax galili
GACCCAGGGATTGGTACCCCTGGGAGGCCAAGGATCTCAAGGAATTGAGGGGGGCTGTGGTGCAGGATGGCCCTAATTTGCCCTGGGTCAATACTCTATTGGAGAGTTTGGTTCACCAGCCCTGCATACCCAGAGACTGGTATGACCTGACCAGAGCAATTCTTTCAGGACCACTTTTTGTTAAATGGCAAACACTATTTAAAGAGGAGTGCCGGGTTACAGCAGAGCAGAACCAAACAGCCAAT
>NW_008400281.1:0-245 GCF_000622305.1 Nannospalax galili
GGACAGGCAGGAAGTCAGTCTTCAATCTCCTTCATGCTTAAATCTCTTTCATGCAGGACATGGGACCCTATAAGCATAGTGACGAGAAATCCCTGATGGAAAAACGAGCACAGGAACTGATATGCAGCGTTTGAGCCTCGGACACTTCAGATAAGGTAGGGGCATCACCTTCTATGCTCCTCCTTCCAGGGATGAAGGTCCCTCCCAGGAGAAAGAGGACTGGACATGATGTGGTTCCCAGGTGA
>NW_008400282.1:0-245 GCF_000622305.1 Nannospalax galili
TGAGCAAGCCTCCAGTGGCCTGGAGGCTTCCACCTCCCTGTGTTCATGAACGAACCCTGGCTCTTACAATCTTTCAGCCTTCTCTTCCACGATGGTCCTTGAGCCATGGGTAGGTGAGGTTCCATATAGGAGTCCCACGCTACACTCTACAGTCTCTTATTCTCCAAAACTTGACGAGTTGTGGCCTTTGTATATATTACACTCTGATGTACATGGGAGCTTCACTGGTGAGAGTTGCAGGGTGC
>NW_008400283.1:0-245 GCF_000622305.1 Nannospalax galili
CACCCTGGGACAGCACCTTTGATGCCCACATCAACAAAGGAAGAGTGATGCGGATCATTGTGAAGGGTAAAAACATGGACCTCATATCAGAAACAACCGTGGAGCTCTACTCGCTGGCTGAGAGATGCAGAAGGAACAACGGGAGGACAGAAATATGGGTAAATATCAGTGTTGCTAACATTACAAAGTGCGGTCAACTTCTGATGTTCCTTTCTCCACCTCCCAAAGCCTGGAGCAACAGGCAT
>NW_008400284.1:0-245 GCF_000622305.1 Nannospalax galili
ATGAACATATCAACTGATGAAGGATAAAGATAAGCATTATTAAAAGGCAGATACCTCGCTCTGGCAGCCTTCAATAGGCATTTATTGGGCACTTAATAATATTCAAGGTAAAAGAGAATTTGTTTTAAATAAAACATAAATGTCATCAAATGAAGCCAATTTAGAAATTATATTACATTCAGAAGTTCTTTTTTTGTGTGTGTGTCTTTTTGAGACAGGGTCTTCCTGTAGTCCCAGCTGACCTG
>NW_008400285.1:0-245 GCF_000622305.1 Nannospalax galili
AAAACACTGACCAAAATATACTTGGGGAAGAAAAGGGATTATTTCACCTTACCACTTAGAGTCCATCATGGAGGGAAGTTAAAGCAGGAACTCAATTCAGGGACCTGGAGGCAGGAAACGGAGCACAGAACACATAGGAACGTGTGTATTTGCCTGCTCTTCAGGCCTGTGCTCAGCCTGCCTTCTTAAGCAACCCAGGATGACCTGCCCTGGGGTGGCATCACGTAGCACTGCCCACAATGGAG
>NW_008400286.1:0-245 GCF_000622305.1 Nannospalax galili
TAATTTAAGAGTTGGTGGCCAAAGAGCAGATAGGTGAGAGACAATTAGCTCCATTCATTCAGTAGCAGTGTTTATTGTCATATTTTTCAACACACCACAAAGCTGTTTCGGATACAGTTTTCTCCTCTCTACACAGTGGAAGTTCTGAGTGAGAGAAGTCAACATGATAGCACTGTCCCAGTCAAGATTTTGACTTAACACATGTACAACAAATAAGATATAATTCATGGATGCAAAATAGAAAT
>NW_008400287.1:0-245 GCF_000622305.1 Nannospalax galili
AAAATAAAAATGACTAATATTTAAAGTTTCTTACAGAAGGAAGGAGGGACAAAAGGAATCTGTCATAAAGAAACCAATTATTTTGCATGCTAATCTTTAAAAATTAAGTTTGTTTCTCGAAGACAAAAGAGAGGAGAGGTGAGGGGACTATGGGAAGAGAGAAAGACGCATTCTTTTCCTGTGGGACAAAGGACAGAGGAGGAGTTAAGGCATGAACACGCTGAGCTACAGAATAGAGTATGGAT
>NW_008400288.1:0-245 GCF_000622305.1 Nannospalax galili
TGATTGATGTTCTCCCTTAGCACCTTGCATAGTGCTTTACAAAGCTGTAATAGTCTTCAGAGGAAATAGCTTCCTTGTCAATTCCAATTCCATTGATCCAAATCCTGTGTCTGAAGTATGTTCTGTCTTCAGCAGTAGGGTCTTAACATGAAGTTCTGTAAGGCAATCAAGAGTTATGGCAATAGCCTGTGTAATTTTAGGAGTCTCTTGGACCACTCTGGCCAACAACTCAAAGGAAGGTTTCT
>NW_008400289.1:0-245 GCF_000622305.1 Nannospalax galili
CATGTTTCAGATAAGGCATCTGTGGCGGCACTTCAAGGTGAGCCAGGAAGATAGCAGGAGGTCCCCTGCTGAAAAGGAGAGTCTCTCCATCAGGCGCTGAGCCCTCAGGGCTATCTGGACAGGGAGAAACTGCAACCCTAACAGCAGGGTTCCCCAACACAAAGGCAGGGTGGAACCTCCCACACAGCGGTGTGATTTCGAGCGAGTAAAAACGAGTTAGTAGAGGTTCTGCAATGTGGTGCGTG
>NW_008400290.1:0-245 GCF_000622305.1 Nannospalax galili
CTGGGCTTTTGGCTGCTGGGATTCTGTTAACCCCTCCCAGCCCTGTCCTACTGCTGGGATTCTGGTGGCCTCTCATCTTTACCTTTTGACCTACTCCCAGGGTTCTGGCCTCTCCTTTCTAAGCCCCTGTCCTTAATAGAACTTCTGCTCCTCTTTCCCTTATGCTTGGTAAGTGTACTCTGCAAACTTTGTTCACTGTTCCAAAATGCACAGAAATGCAACAGAAATACAATGGAAGTTGTAGG
>NW_008400291.1:0-245 GCF_000622305.1 Nannospalax galili
ACACGACCTTCTTTACGGCAGAGGGGCAGATGTCACGACGATCTACAAATCAGAGGGGGCAGGTGACACTACCTTTTGCATGTCAAAGGGCGCAGGTGACATGACCATGTCCACGTCAAAGGGACCAGGTGACATGAACGTCTGCACGTCAGAGGTTCAGGTGTCATGACCATCTTGCAGTCAGAGGGAACAGGTGACACAACCATCTTTATGGTACAGTTGGCAGGTGACACGATCATGTGCAC
>NW_008400292.1:0-245 GCF_000622305.1 Nannospalax galili
ATTTACTAAGTCTTTATTTAAAAAACAGTCCTGAGAGATGTTAGGATCATCTCTAGTTTTGAAGAATTAAAATATATTTTATTCATTGTTGTAGAAGAAACATGGAAAACAGCTTTGCAGGATTAGCCAGTAAATGGTCTAGAGGGACTGACTGGAGCTGTGCCCACTGCTCCTTTTGACAGGAGGCTTTTATCCACAAACAGGTTTTTAGTTTTTCTGCCATATTTTCTCTACCACATGAAATA
>NW_008400293.1:0-245 GCF_000622305.1 Nannospalax galili
ACCCCTCCTGGCAGGTACATGTCTGCCACCTGTCTCTGCCCCAACCCAGCTCCAGCCAGGAGCCTCCACTCACCTGTCAGTAGAAGCTCAGGGCTGGTTCTCAGTGGTGAAATTTACATCCTTTCATTTTTGTAAAAATGGCACTCGTTAAAATATCTTTTTATTCATTTTATGTGTGTGTGTACTGTCTGCATGTGTGTAAGTGCACCTGTGTCATGCAGTGCCAGCGGAGGTCAGAAGAGGGC
>NW_008400294.1:0-245 GCF_000622305.1 Nannospalax galili
CATATGTACATACATAAATACAATGTTTAGAGTAAAAAAAATACCTTGTTTGAATGCATCATCTATTCTCTTTACAGAAATCCCTAACATGTAGTCAAAGAAGGCACGTTTTAAAATCACAACATAAATAGAATTGTCCAATTTCTGGAAGAGAAAATATGTGTTAAATAATATCTATGATAATATGTATCTACAATAAATTGTTGTACCTTGACTACTATATGAATTAATTACATTTTTAAATA
>NW_008400295.1:0-245 GCF_000622305.1 Nannospalax galili
ACTGGGGCCTGCTGCCCATTTCCCCAGTTCTATGCTGGGTTTTTGTCTGCTCAAGTTTGCACGGGCCTTGTGCATGCTGACACCACATGGAGCTTTCTATTTACAAACCAAACAAGTATGCTCCTCACTACTCATCAAAGAAGCTCTTTTGCAATAGATGGAGACTGTTACCAAGCTCCACAATTGGTCAACCCCAGAGAATAAGCATCTGTGAGATGTCCAGCCCTAAGTGACACATCTACAAT
>NW_008400296.1:0-245 GCF_000622305.1 Nannospalax galili
TTTGTCTTTAGCATCATTTGTTAAAGCAGTTGTCTTTTCCCTAATGTATGTTTGGGGTACTTAAAAAATCAGTGGTTGTAGCTGCATGGGTTTATACCTTGGTCCTCTACTCTAGTCCAGTTGTCTACAGGACTGTTTTTGTGACAACACTCTGCTATATTTTGTCAATATTGCTCTGCAGTATACTCTGAAATCAGATTTTGTGATACTTCTAGGTTCTCTCTCTCTCTTTCTCTCTCTCTCTC
>NW_008400298.1:0-245 GCF_000622305.1 Nannospalax galili
CAGGCTTCCAGGGTCAGTCTCCATCCTGCACCTCTTCCTGTCCTCATCCCCTAATGCCTGTTAGACCCTGAGTATCAGTGTAACCAGGCCTACAGTGCCCTAAAAACAGGAAGTGACCCTGCTCTGTTAATTGTGGATCCTGGCAGACAACTTCCCTCTGCACAAAACAGAAGCTGTAGACGCCCTTGTGCCTCTAAGATATGAAATATAGCTCAGCACTGCTAGACAGAATTCTCCATGAGTTC
>NW_008400299.1:0-245 GCF_000622305.1 Nannospalax galili
AGTCATGAGAGGACCTAGGTTCTGTTCCCAGCACCCACATAGTGGCTGATGACCATCCATAACTCCAGTTTCGGGGAATCTGATGCTTACCCCTGACCTTCACAGGCATTGCACAACACAGTTGTACTTACATAAATGCAGACAAAACACTATACACATAAGTTAAAATTCTTTAAATTAAAAAAATAGCACTGTGTTTTTAAATTACTTTTATCTATGTGTGTGTGCATATGGGCACACGTGTG
>NW_008400300.1:0-245 GCF_000622305.1 Nannospalax galili
CAGGCTTCCAGGGTCAGTCTCCATCCTGCACCTCTTCCTGTCCTCATCCCCCAATGCCTGTTAGACCCTTAATGTCAGTGTAACCAGGCCCACAGTGCCCCAAGAACAGGAAGTGACCCTGCTCTGTTCATTGTGGATCCTGGTAGACACCTTCTTTCTGCACAAAACAGAAGCTGTAGACGCCCTTGTGCCTTTAAGATATGAAATATAGCTCAGCACTGCTAGACAGAATTCTCCATGAGTTC
>NW_008400301.1:0-245 GCF_000622305.1 Nannospalax galili
CCAACACTATGGCCCCTTATGAAATCACAATTCCCCAATGTGACATCACAACAGGGCTCCATTGTGACATCACAATGATCCAATGTGACAACACTAGGCCCCAAGTGCTAATATATTGCTCCATGTGCCATCACATTGTTACGATATGACTTCTAAATATTCCATTGTGCCATCACAATGCACCATTTTCTCAATACAATGATCCATTGTGTCCTTACTAAGCTCAATATACAAACACGGTGTGC
>NW_008400302.1:0-245 GCF_000622305.1 Nannospalax galili
CCACATGAAGGCTCTTGTCTGCATTTTCATCTCACTACTACTTCCTCGCTGGCCCTGGTGTTTCCATGTGTGTCCTTGTGTGTAGTACTTGCCCTCTGCCTTTAGATCTGAGTGGAGCCATCTATCTCTTCATAGCATCATCTTCAAACCTCCTGGCTGCATCATATGTAGTATAATAAAGCTGACGTTAAAACACAGACCGCTAGCCCAATTAACCAAAAGAAAGAAAGAGCATCTCCAAATTA
>NW_008400303.1:0-245 GCF_000622305.1 Nannospalax galili
TCCCACCTCTCTTGAGCTCCTTCTTTCCCTTTATTCCCAAGGTTCCTTGTAAAACCCTCCCTTCCCATCCCCTTAAAACAACACCATTTTAATCCCTGTTTCCCTTATGAACACTTGTTTCCTACTGTTCTTCTTGTTCAGATTATTTCTTTTCCTTTACCTCCCTTGTTCCTTTTCATTATCTTGTGTTCTACAGTTGTGTCTGGATATATACTCACTTATAAGGATTTGGTGCCAGGATCCAC
>NW_008400304.1:0-245 GCF_000622305.1 Nannospalax galili
TCACCTAGGGTTCTCCTTTTAATTCAGTCAGGGAATATAGTTACATATACTCACATGATTTTTCTCAGCTCAGTGAACTCAATCTAGAAACTCCCTAGCGGATATATACAGAAGGTTGTCTCCTAGGTGAATCTAGATACCTTAATTAACCATCACACCTGATGGATTTAAAAATGACATTTGTTAGGGCTGGGTATTATAATTTAGTGGTACTGTGCTTGACCTTGATTCAATTCATTGCACTG
>NW_008400305.1:0-245 GCF_000622305.1 Nannospalax galili
TCACTCATTTTGTTCAGCTTTTCCAAGGAATGATTGACTTTGAATCTACAGTGATCCAGGTATTTTGGGAGGGAGCCACAGGGCCATCGATGTTGTCATTGGCCCATGGGGCTCGTGTGTGGGATTGTGGGTGTGGAGCAGCAACATCCACAGTATCCAGGAATGCTCAGGACCAGCATGAGTCCTCGGATACAGCAGGCACACTGATCGGCCCATCCCGGCCATGACGAGAGGGCTGTGGAGGT
>NW_008400306.1:0-245 GCF_000622305.1 Nannospalax galili
AGTGCTGCCATAAATAGTGAGTACACATATCTCTTTGCTGTATTTAACTCATTTCCATTGAGTGTATGCCCAGAATTTGGTGGTAGGAGGCACACTTGGGAGAGAACACCTCTGGTTTGCTTTTCTGGTATCTGTTTTATCTCATGTAGTATGGCTATTTCTAGCTCCATCCATCAACCTACACATTACTTGACTTCCTTTTCCTATAAAAGAGGTAAAACTCCATTGTGTTAATGGAGCAAATT
>NW_008400307.1:0-245 GCF_000622305.1 Nannospalax galili
GGAACAGAAATTTATAGTATCTTATGAATGCTCAATTCATAATCTAGTCTAGTTTTTATTTATTTATTTTTTTGAGATAGAGTCTCCCTGTAGCTTCAGCTGGCCTGAAACTCTATGGAAACCAGTCTGGGCTGGATCTTAAAGACATCCTTCTGTCTCTGCTCCCTAAGTGTTGACATTAAAGGTGTGTACTGCCACACCCAGCTGTTTGTATGTTCTTAATATTTATTTGTGGTAGAAATAAA
>NW_008400308.1:0-245 GCF_000622305.1 Nannospalax galili
AAGTCTAGTATCAAGCCCAGGGTCTTATAAATTCTAGGTCAGCACTCCACCACACATCCTAGCCTTGCAGCTTGTTATTTTGAAAATTTTATACAAAAGCAGCAAAGATCCAGAGCTCCCAGAGGCTACCAAAATAATGCCATTGCTCTTGGCTATACACCAGAGCCTCATGGTAAGACCCTATTGCTAGACACTGCACATTTTGAACATAGGACACAGAGAACTCAAGCAGGAACTGAACTAGA
>NW_008400309.1:0-245 GCF_000622305.1 Nannospalax galili
AATGACATATCTAGGAAAACCAAAGGTTTATTTCTGTGTACAAAGAAAAAACATGGATTCTGTTCATGAATGTACTCTCTGGTCCAGAATTTTCTTCAGGGCAGATTTGACATCCTTATTTCTCAGACTATATATTAAAGGATTCAACATGGGCAATATAGCAGTATAAAACACAGATGACACTTTCCCTTGGTCCATTGAGCTGACTGATGTTGGCTGTAAGTACACAAATGTAGCAGAACCGA
>NW_008400310.1:0-245 GCF_000622305.1 Nannospalax galili
AAACAGAGGGGGCGTGGCCACTATGTGCATAATAAAAGATTTGCCCAAGGCAGAGGGCACTGAAAGGGCTAAGGAGTTACTCAGAGCTTAAGAGAGAGGAAAATGGGAGATTTTTAACCTGTGTAAGGTTAGGGAACCAGGGTCCAAGGACCCAGGAAAAAAGACAGATAGTGGTGAAAAAAAGAAACAACCTGGAAATAAAAGTAGCTAAAGCTGCCCCTCAGACTCAACCTTTGATACTAAAA
>NW_008400311.1:0-245 GCF_000622305.1 Nannospalax galili
CCACCTGGTAAAATCAAAGTACCTGACAGCAGTTATTACAGGAACAGAACAATGGTAAGCACAGAGGCGTATAGAGCTGATTTCATTCTTTATTCTAAGAATGTGATGATGTGCACTCGGATTTCCTATGCCATCTACAGTCCATTAGAGACTCAACATACATGTGCTCTACTTTATATCAGTTCCTCTAGTTCAAGCTTTACAGTCAATGTAAGTGAAAGATTGCCCTGTCAGTAGCTTATATT
>NW_008400312.1:0-245 GCF_000622305.1 Nannospalax galili
GTTGTATATCATGACCTAGAGCATCAGTGCTTACTGAAGAGTGTGTATATAAGTGAAGAAATAAAGAAAGAAATAATGAAAGAAAGAAAGAAGAAATCAAGAAAGGAAGGAAGAAATGAAGGAAGGAAGCAAGGAAGGAAGGAGGGAGCTATAGCTATGTGTTGTGTATTCAATGTATATTATAGATGGAAAACTGTCTTGTGGCTCAAAAACTGCCTTAAGGGTAAGTGCACTTGCTGGCAAAG
>NW_008400313.1:0-245 GCF_000622305.1 Nannospalax galili
ACACAAAGAAATGTCATTCTATACATGTATGACACTGTCAAAGAATAGCTGAAAATATGCCAGGAAATATAAATTCAAAAATCTTTAAAAATTGAACTCTGAGTATATTATACTCTTACATATGAATTAGAACCTGGTGTACCAATAGAAGTTTCTATTATTTATAATATTGAAATGAAAGGCATTTTCTTCCATTACTAATAAAATCATAAATTTGTCCATGATTCATGTTTATGTTTGATCTC
>NW_008400314.1:0-245 GCF_000622305.1 Nannospalax galili
AAAAGGGGCCAGTACCTTAGTATTTTGAAATTTAGCTCCTCTGGAGGTGGGAGACCCAGGGCCTATGGGAGAAATTGTGGCCACCTCTGGGGTGACAGGCACCTTTGGGGGGGTTTGTGCCCATGGTGTAGGGGCGAGGACTTTGTTAGGTCTAATCTCAACTGTGGGTTCGGGGAGTACTCCAATTACTCGATGGATCCTGAAAACTGATCCCAAGCTCTCAGACTTCAACCGAATGCCCCAAG
>NW_008400315.1:0-245 GCF_000622305.1 Nannospalax galili
TCTGTGACTGTTACGTTTGGAAGAAGGGAAGACTGAACAAAGTAATATCCTGAAACATCTACGAAACAAGGAGAGTCATACCAGCTACATGCTGCAAAGTCAGAAGGTACTTAGAGGTGTTGACAGAGAATAGATGGACACTGCTTTAGGGAGAACAGCCTTAAATAGGTGTAGATAGAAGCCAGCTGGCAACAGATTATGGGGTCAGTAGTGAAAAAAACTAAAACTCTTTCCCTTTATATCTA
>NW_008400316.1:0-245 GCF_000622305.1 Nannospalax galili
TATTCTCAGAAAGGCCTTAGTGACAGTACTTTTTACAAAGGCGACTCCATTCATCAGTCTTTAGAGCTTGACTAGGGATAACCTTTCTTCTGGGTCTGGCTTTAGCCAGTTACTATAGAAGGACCACTCTCACCTTTTCATTTTGACCCTATTTTTATTTTATAACTTGAGTCAAAATTATCTCACTTCAGCCAGGCATGGTGGCACACACCTTTAATCCCAGCAGTCAGGAGGCAGAGGCAGGT
>NW_008400317.1:0-245 GCF_000622305.1 Nannospalax galili
GGTCTTTTGTGCTTCCATATGAATCTTAGGAGAGTTTTTTCCAATTCTGTGTTATTGTCTTCTTGGTTTAGTTTTGGTGGTTCCCATGCCTTTAAATATCAGTCCATTTCTTTTAGGTTTCCAAATTTGTCTCATCCTGCGAGACAGTCAACGTGGGAACCTGGAGAGAGGAGCGGGGATCGAAAGGGACAAGCGACACGAAGAATGGAGACAAGACAGGCTTTCTGATCAAGTCTCATTTATTG
>NW_008400318.1:0-245 GCF_000622305.1 Nannospalax galili
TCATAACAATGTTCAGTGTGCCATCACAATTCTCAATTTGTGCTCAAAATGTCCAAATGTGCCATCACAATGCTTCAATGTGGGATCACAATGCGCAATTTGTGCTCAAAATGCCGCAGTGTGCCATCTCAATGTTCCAATATTTCTTCAAATTGATCCATTTTGACATCACAATCCACAGTGTGCCATCACAGTTCAGAAATGTGTCATCACAATCCTCCAACGTGTCATCACAATGTTCCATG
>NW_008400319.1:0-245 GCF_000622305.1 Nannospalax galili
GGCTCACAGGGTAAGGCGATGGCTACACTTCCAGACAACACAGGTTTGGTTTGCAGCACCCACATGATGCCAACAACTGTACATAACACCGGTTCCAAGACTTCCAACACTGTCTTCTGGCCTCCACAGGCATTTCTCACATGGATGCACTTAACACACAAACAAGCAAAAATGCTCTTACACATAAAAAATTTTAAATTAAATAAATAAAACTTTTAATAGAAATGAAATCTTTGCTGATGATA
>NW_008400320.1:0-245 GCF_000622305.1 Nannospalax galili
GAGGCTTTGTGCAGGTGGAAGGAGGAGGCTTCTCTGTCATAAGTAGCTTCACAACCTTTGTTCTTTCCCTTCTCGCTGGCCTTCGGGACTTGGAAGAGTTGCTGTGGGGCCTCTCCAGGATACTGAACATACCAGAACAGAGTAGGGTATGCTGAGGCTGAGTAAGTGCTGTTTATAGTCAGGAAGTTTCCTTTTGAGAGGGTCAGTTGACCTGCCATCTGAGTCACTGAGTCTCCATGGGTCCT
>NW_008400321.1:0-245 GCF_000622305.1 Nannospalax galili
TGTGATGGTTTGCAATGCTGACAGAGCAGGTATCTTAATTCACTCTGTGTAAATGGCCAACACTGCACTCCAGGGCAGATGTTCTTGACATGGATTTCATCAGCCTTTGGTTTCTCAGCCAAACCTGAGATGAAAAGTCACATTTAAATACCCTGCTACACATTCATTACTAAACAAAGACTAAGTCAGGAGAGAAAGAGACCACAAGAAAAAGGTAAAATATGTCCCTTCCTTGCCTCCCATTG
>NW_008400322.1:0-245 GCF_000622305.1 Nannospalax galili
AAATGGGCTAGTAAAGTCACAGGATTTTCTTTTAATTGAAGAGTTCCTTTTCTTTTAATTTAAAATCTCTATATTTTTATACTCATTTAGAAAATTTTCATATACTTAATTATAAAGATATTAATTTTACCAACCGTGAGCTTTAAAAGTCTGTACAATTATTCAACCCGAGTACCTGTTAATACTTGAAATTGCCATGTGTGGTTGTGCATGCCTTTAGTCCTAGCTCTAGGGAAGCAGAGAAA
>NW_008400323.1:0-245 GCF_000622305.1 Nannospalax galili
TGTTATTGGGGAAATCAAAGCTGCTGTCTCATTGCGATGCATTTGGTGTTTGCCGGGATGTTTCAGTGGTGCAGAAATACCGAGGTTGTCCCCACTCAGCAGATGTGATAGTGATGTTGCACTCAATTCTGCCACGACTTCTGTAGACCGTAAAAAACACAAAGCCTATGGCTTAGAAATGATCCTGGCTACCCGCCTCCTCCCTAACCTGTGTCTTCGGGTATTAAATGTGAGCTATGTCTGCT
>NW_008400324.1:0-245 GCF_000622305.1 Nannospalax galili
ATTTATTATTTATTTATTTATTATTATTATTTTTTATTTGTTGAGGGTTGTTTTGTGTCCCAGTATGGTCAATTTTAGAGAAAGTTGTGTGAGCTGCTGAGTAGGAAATGTACTTTTGGGGCTTGCGTGAAATATTCTGTAGATGTCTGTTAGGCCAATTTGATATAAGATGTAATTTAACTCAGATGTCTCTATGATTATACTTTGTCCAGTTGACCTGCCTGTTGGAGACAGAGGGATACTGA
>NW_008400325.1:0-245 GCF_000622305.1 Nannospalax galili
CTAAACCTTACACTAAATCTAACCCTAACCCTAACACAAAATTTAAACCAAATTGTAATCTTAATTCTAATCCTAACCCTAAACCAAACCAAACCCTAAACCTCACCCTAAAACTAAACCTAACGCTAACCCTAACCCATCATTAAACCTAACTGTAGCTTAACTCTAATTCTAACCATAGCAAAACCCTAACTCTAAACCCAACTTTAACTGAAACCCTAAATGTAACATTAATTTTAACCCAA
>NW_008400326.1:0-245 GCF_000622305.1 Nannospalax galili
CACAATGGAGCACTGTGAAGACATATTGGAGCATTGTGCTGTCACAGGTGGCTCTTCTGAGGACATATTTCAGCATTCAGCATTGTGATGGCATACTGGGGCACAGTGAGGGTACAGATGTGATTTGAGGACACAATGAAATATTTTCATTCTAAATTGGAGCACTGTGATGGCCTACTGTACCTTGTGGTGGAATATTGGGGCATTGTGATGACATATTGAGGCACTGTTATGGAACACTGTGC
>NW_008400327.1:0-245 GCF_000622305.1 Nannospalax galili
TCTGAATGTCATTTTGGAATATTTTGATGTCACATTGGTGCATTGTGATGTAATACTGGAGCATTGTGATCTTACATTCGTGCATTGTGACCTCACATTGGATCATTGTGGCGTGACAATGAAACATTTTGAAGTGAGATTGTCACAGTGTGATGGCACCATGGGGCGTTGTGGTATCAGAGTTGAGGATTATGATGTGACAAGGGAATATTGTGAAAGCATATTGTAACATTGTGATGATATCT
>NW_008400328.1:0-245 GCF_000622305.1 Nannospalax galili
CGAGAGTTGCGCTATAGACTTACCCCAAGAGGCCTGAGGATGGTAGTCAAGTAAAAATATTTTACTTACATAGAGGAAACATCTTGAGACGTTTAACAACTCCAGGATTTTGTTGATCATATAGAATCTATTCATTTTAGATATTAGGTAGTTAAGCTTTACAGTTTAAAATTTTCTCTGTAGAGCAGCAAGGAAAACCACATTGCTAGTGGCAATGCACTGCAGTTTCTCTTAAAAAGTAGACT
>NW_008400329.1:0-245 GCF_000622305.1 Nannospalax galili
CTTTCATCTCAAGAACTGTTTTTTGAATATTAATGTTGCTTCTCTTAGATTACAGGATATAGCCTGGTGTCATAAAATCTGTAAATACGTTCCTTCAACCATTATTAACTGGAAGATATAAAATCAGATATTCGTTTCATATATTGATATTACCCTATCGAATTTACACTATTTCTTCAAATACTAACCTACAAAGCTTCATTCACTCATTGCATGCAAGGCACATATGTGTATGGTTTATAAAT
>NW_008400330.1:0-245 GCF_000622305.1 Nannospalax galili
TGAAAGGAAAATACACTATCAAGAATGGATGATAAAGTTGAAGAATTGGACCGCTCAAACACAGAATATGAACAAAACAAAACTAACAAACAAACAAAAAACCCACGGGAATGGCATATGCAGGAAATGTGAGACACCACAAAAAGACAAACTAATTTAAAAACCTATATGCTATTAAATTCAGAAACCTAAAAGAAATGGATGTATATCTAAAGCCATGGGAATCCACAAAGCTAAACCAAGAA
>NW_008400331.1:0-245 GCF_000622305.1 Nannospalax galili
TATACTACACAGGACAACCTGCCCATGCATGGCACCACCCACAATAGGCTGTGTTCTCCCACGTCACTCAACAATCATGAAAAGGGCCACACAGACATGGTTGTAGTCCAGTCCAATGGAGGAAATTCCTCAGCTGAGATTCCTGCAAGTTGACAAGCTATCTAGTTGACCCCTTCTCAACTGGACACACAAAAACATACTGTTAAAGCACAACCTTTCCAATTCTTATCCCCAAGATCTCATGT
>NW_008400332.1:0-245 GCF_000622305.1 Nannospalax galili
TACACATGAAATAAAAATAATAAATAAAATATTTTAAAAATTCCTCCTAGAGCTACCTATGTTTGAACTTGGGAATTGTTCTCTCCCAACTCCTGCTGAAATCTACCATCAATTTTTCTTAGTGCCTTATTCAAGATGACCAATATTTCACCTTCCTGTAGTCAGCTTTTAGTTCATGATGTTACAGTTTGCTAACATTCCAAATACCATAAGTTTTGAATAATATTATAATTATCTCTTGAGAG
>NW_008400333.1:0-245 GCF_000622305.1 Nannospalax galili
GTGCCATCAAAATGCACCATTGTGTCATTACAATGATTCGTTGTGTCGTCACCATGCTCAGTGTGCAAACGCAGTGCTTAATTTCTCTTCAGAAACCCCAAAAGTAACATCATAATGCTACATTGTGACATCACAATACCACAATTTGACATCACAGTGCTCCAATGTTACATTACAGTTTTCCAAAATGACATCACATGATCAATGTGCCAACACTATTGCATTGCACTGATGTGCCATCACAA
>NW_008400334.1:0-245 GCF_000622305.1 Nannospalax galili
GAAGAGTTGGTTCTCTGAAAAAATAAACAAGATTAACAAATCTTTAACCAAATTAACCAAGAGAAGGAGAGAAGACCCAAATAACCAAGCTCAGAGATGAAGAGGGAGGCATTACAATAGACTAGAGACAATTCAGAAGACCATAAGAGAGCACTTAAAATATTTTATTTTTTAAAAATTTTATGTCTATGCGAGTATTGCCTGCATGTATGTGAATGCACCTGTGTCATGCAATGCCACGGAGA
>NW_008400335.1:0-245 GCF_000622305.1 Nannospalax galili
TCTTTAGCATGCATAAAAGTCACCTCTTTATGTTTCTTGTTACTTTTTCTTATTTAAGATGGACCTGCCCCCATTTTCCCTGTCCCCTATGAGTCTAATCAAGACAAGGCCCGTGTGGAAATAAGTCCTCTTGCTTCCTCCTACAATGGATCTTATTTTAACTGTCTTCAGAGTTTTGTGATTGTAAAGTGATGATCACAGATTTCTGGGAAAATTACTAATTGCTATCCCTTAATTTTGTTGTT
>NW_008400336.1:0-245 GCF_000622305.1 Nannospalax galili
TCATAGTTTAGTCAACTAGTTTAAGGAACAAAATATATATCTAGTCGAGGTCTATCTGAAAACATTTGGTTTTTTACCCAAGTCCTATCTATATAGCACATGGTAACAAAGTACTAGACTGGTGGAACTAACCTTATTGGATGTTAAATAGCCATACTTTGAGGTGTATACTAATCTGGTCAGAGGGACTTAAAGACAGTTTTTGCTCCTTGCCTTCCAAGGTCAACTAAGTTCCAGGGGACTAT
>NW_008400337.1:0-245 GCF_000622305.1 Nannospalax galili
CTCTCCTCTAGCCTCGAAGGAGGCCTGCCCTGTGATGAGTCTGTCAAGACTGAACTTCGTGTCTCAAACAACATAGTATTTGTGTGTGTGTGTGTGTGTGTGTGTGTGTAATGGCAGCCTTTGAATTACCAGATTGTAATATTATATCTGGCCCCTGCAGAGATCACATTACCCACTACATAAACAAATAGCACAGACTCATTAAGTTATTAATATCGTACAGAGGCACAGTCACCCTGTTTACA
>NW_008400338.1:0-245 GCF_000622305.1 Nannospalax galili
TGTTCCAGAGTGCAGTTCTCTGGAGCGGAGTTCCCCAAGGTGCTAATTCAGTGATTCGGAGGTTGGGGGTTAGAGATTAAGGTGGATTCTGTAGATGCACTGTAAGCAGGTTTAACAGAAAGGAAAATTGCATTGAAACATTGGATTAAATGATAACACACTGAAGACAGGAAAACAAAGACTGTGCTGGTCAGAACGGTCCTGAGCAAGGGTGGTCGCAGAGGCTTATATGGACTATTAGGAAG
>NW_008400339.1:0-245 GCF_000622305.1 Nannospalax galili
TAGATCTTGTCTTTAAAGATTATGGGCACAGTGGTGCACTGCTGTAATCCCAGGACTCGGAGGCTGAGGCAGGAGCAACACGAGTTCAAGGCCAGCCTGGACTACATAATGAGACAATGTCTCAGAAAACAGAACGAGAAAAGATTGTGGGGAAAATGCAGAAAGTGAGGCTAAGTTCATAAAGAAAGTGCAGACACATTAGACTGATTGTGGCTCTGTTGGTCTAGTGAGGAGTGTTGTTGATC
>NW_008400340.1:0-245 GCF_000622305.1 Nannospalax galili
TTCTGTTCTTCTGTTGTTTTTCTATTTGCTTACAGGAGAAAACAGTGATTGATATATATATGTATATATATATTATTTTTATTTTATGTGTATGAGTGTTATGCCTGCATGTGAGTGCACCCTTGTCATGCAATGCCCATGGAGGACAGAAGAGTCTGTCATATCCCCTGGAACTGGAGTTACGGACAGGTGCAAGCTGCCATGTGGGTGCTGGTATTCAAACCTGGGTCTTCTGCAAGAACAGT
>NW_008400341.1:0-245 GCF_000622305.1 Nannospalax galili
TCTTGATCTGTATTTCTCCTCAGTGGTAGGAAGTAAACGCGGACTTTGCACATGCTATGCAAGTGCTCTACAACTGAACCTTACTTTGCAATTTAACTTTACAAACCCTTGATCTCCTGCTTTTTAATAAGGGACTAGAACCTGAGGGCTGGAAGGTAATGATAGTGGCCAGTTTTAGAATGTTCACGACCATAATTTGTGGGAATTTCTTGTTTTTGCTTTTCTTGTTTTGACCTTTTCGTTGT
>NW_008400342.1:0-245 GCF_000622305.1 Nannospalax galili
CTGTTCTAGAACCAAAGTCTGTAAAGGGGTATTTTTGCTTAGCAACCCTAGCCAGACTTCTCAATTTAAATAAGCCACATATTCTCAGAAGAGGGGCTAGTTTTGCACTGAAGATTAATTCGCCTGACCTCACAGTTGACCTTACTCCTTTCAAAATTCTCTTCTTTTAGCAACGAGTGGATTTTCTTCAGCTGATGATAAACTCCCAGAACTCCAAAGACACAGAGTCCCATCAAGGTAACCAA
>NW_008400343.1:0-245 GCF_000622305.1 Nannospalax galili
TTTTTTTCCTTTAAGCTTGTGGGTCCTTTTTCATTTTATTTGTTTGTATTTTATGTGTATGAGTGCTTGCCTGCATCTATTTAAGTGCAGTATATGCTTGAAGCTCCTGTAGAGGCCAGAAGACAATGTTGGATCCCCTGAAACTGAAGTTATGGATGTTTTTTTGCTGCCATGTAGGTCCTGGGAACTGAACCCAGGTCCTTTGAAAGAGCAGCAGATGCTCTTAACTGCTGAGCCATTTCTCC
>NW_008400344.1:0-245 GCF_000622305.1 Nannospalax galili
AGTGATGGGTGCTTCTGCGCCGCCATGCAGGGTGCTTGCAAGCGTCAGGGGCTCGATGTTTTCTGATCACAGAATATGTTGCCCCCGCAGATCTGTACCCAAAGCTGCCTCAGCCCTCGGACCCCAACAGCGGAAGTGAGTGATAACTAAGTTCTACGTGATGACCAAGCTCTAAGTGATGACCAAGCTCACCATGCCTCAAACTCCGGGGAGGCTGAGCACATTTGCTTGTTCGTGGCTTGAGT
>NW_008400345.1:0-245 GCF_000622305.1 Nannospalax galili
ATTGGAGCATTGTGATGTCACATTTTGGGATTATGAGGGGACATTGAGGACTGTGTTTGCACATTGAGCATGGTGACTACACAGTGGATATTTGTAACGGCGCAATGGCAATTTCTGATTGCCCAAAGAGCATTGTGTGGCAAAGTGCAAGATTATGAATTCATATTGTAACATTATGATGGCACTCTGGAGCAATAATTATACATGGGGCCTTAATGTTGGCACATTGGAGCATTGATATGGCA
>NW_008400346.1:0-245 GCF_000622305.1 Nannospalax galili
AAACCTGAGGATGAAAGTCAAAAATAATTTGAGGCAAATCAAAGTGACTATGCAGAAAAAGGAGAAAGACAGAGGATAAGTGAATTAAAAAATTAATTTAAGCTTTTGGGGGGTACAGTAGCAATAACGAGTAAGCCCAGGGAAATAGAAAAAAAATCAGTGTAATAACAATTAAAAAGAAGAAGAAAAATGAACAACAACAAAAAACCCACCAGAGATAATCTGCAATTTCAAAAGTTGGTTCT
>NW_008400347.1:0-245 GCF_000622305.1 Nannospalax galili
TTTTAGTCTCTCACCACCTTTACTTGCCTGTTCCTACTACTGAGGCACAAGTCCTTCTTACCCTGAGTATAGTTAGTCCTCTGCCTTCTCGTCCCACCTACACACTGAACAAATGCTGCATTCTCTTCTTTGTTAAGCATTGGGGAGAAAGTGAAAGCAATTTTAAGGTTGCGGAAATACTGTTTCATGTGACATACTGTGGGGAGCCGCCTGCCGCCCCTGCAGACGCCATTACAAGATGGCGC
>NW_008400348.1:0-245 GCF_000622305.1 Nannospalax galili
ACTCCAAATTCTGTTTTGTGATCTGTGTTCAGTGAGCCCAGTATAAGGCAGGGGGCAGAGTGGGCGGAGAAGCTTGGATTTGTAGTTTGTCAAGGCAAACATTTGAAAGAGATAGGTCATAAGTTGAGTGGAAGAAGATATTTTCCTCTGGAAAAAGCATGTGACAGACTATATTTGAGGTCAAGCCAGATATAAACTGTGGTAAGAATCAGAGTCAATATTCTGACATTCTGGGCTCCAAATCT
>NW_008400349.1:0-245 GCF_000622305.1 Nannospalax galili
CTGTCCCCTCCCATGCTTAGCATCAGCAGCACCCCTGCCCTCTGTCTGACCCCTTTCCCCGTCAATGTTTCCTTCCTCCTGTCACAGGAGGCGTGGGCATTGTCACCTTTTCACCAGGACTCTTATAATGTCCCTGGTCCCTCCTGTGCTCACTCCTCTCTGGCCCTAGGCCTTCCCTGGGCCTGTGCTCCTCTCTCCTGGCCCTTCAAACCTGCGACTCCATCCGGTCTTCCTCAGCCTTTCCC
>NW_008400350.1:0-245 GCF_000622305.1 Nannospalax galili
TTTCAGTTTATAAAGGCTTGTTACAAAGAATCTTTCCCTTTTCCCAAGTCACTTTCACAGTTAGTATGTGAATGTTAGCAATTTATGTACATCATAAGCATATATATGAATTCATACATTTTTCAAATGTTAACTCAGAATTCTGTTCTTTCACTACTATTAAGGTTTTCAGATAGTGTCCTCAAAGTAATTGTTGCCAAGAACTGCTACCACTAATTCCAGAAGGGCTCTAGCTAATGTATATT
>NW_008400351.1:0-245 GCF_000622305.1 Nannospalax galili
TGTACCATTGTGATGGCACCATGCATCATTGTGAGGCCATATTCGGGGACTATAACGGGACATTGAGCACCATGTTTCCATACTGATCATAATGATGACAGAATGGATCATTGTGAAGTCATATTGTAACATTGTGATGAGACATTGAAGCAATACAATGGAACATGGGGTGATAGTGTTGGCACATTGGAGATTGGGGATGTCACAATGCAACATTGTGTAGTCAAATTGTAACATTGTCATGA
>NW_008400352.1:0-245 GCF_000622305.1 Nannospalax galili
TTTTTTCTTTTAAAACTATATGTGGATTTAAGAACTTCTGAACCTTAGCAATAGGAGCTCTAATAGTAGCTGGAAGGGGGAAAAATAAGTGAAAAATGTAAACAATGAATCCTAACAAAAAGCAACTTAGGAAGGAAGGTTTATATAGGTACAACCCATCAGGGCAAGGAAGTCCTGGTGGCAGGAACATGAGGTAGTGTAGTGGGTCAAGTTGCATTGAATCTGCAGTCAGGAAACAGAGAAAA
>NW_008400353.1:0-245 GCF_000622305.1 Nannospalax galili
CAAATCCCAATACCACCCTAATCAGAGAATCCCACTGGAGCATCTGTCATGATCTTAGGATGGGAATCTCTCCAGGCTCACTGAGCTTCCTAAGCATCTGATCCAGTGAGCAGACAGTCAGTTCTGCCTCATCAATGACTTCCTACATTTTATTCTTTTGATGTGTATCATATTACTGAAAACTTAAATCCCAAACAAGAAGTATTCATGTTTTTGATAACACAGATTCACACAGGCCTTAAATG
>NW_008400354.1:0-245 GCF_000622305.1 Nannospalax galili
TAGACCTGCATAATATTCACCATTAATAGCCACACCACCATTTCTACATTAACCTGTCTTAAAATTTCTTCCACCAGAGAAATTAGTTCATGGCTTTTCAATTTAGCCTCAGGCAAGCTTTTTGGCTGTGGGCAGTCTTCAGCCAGACTCTTTGCCAAAATATCCCAATTACTGCTTGAGTCCTTATTTCTCTCTGGACCAACATTGTTCTCAGCACTACATTTCTTCCAGAATTGCCTGTTAAG
>NW_008400355.1:0-245 GCF_000622305.1 Nannospalax galili
TTTAGTAACAAGCTTATAAAATTAAATCTGAAAATTCATTATGAATAAAAATTAAAAATAAAATTTTCAAGTTACTGAAAAGCAAAAATAACCCCACTAAATCATGTATTTCATGATTTTCCCAACAACTAAGAGGAGAGTCAAGAAGTATTTATTTCTTCTGAGTTAGAAAAGTCCTTTAATATCCTTTCATGTCACTTTCTGATCTCTGAAATGAGAGGCAGAATTCCTTCCTCTCATTTATT
>NW_008400356.1:0-245 GCF_000622305.1 Nannospalax galili
GTGTATTTATTAACTTAAAAAGGAATGAGTACCCAGTTCCTAGCCCCGCACAGTGCCTCAGAGCCCACCTTATCAGACTGGGCCCTGATCCATTAAAAGTCAGTCCATTCTGTCTTTCAGCTCTTGCGCTCTGTGTTCTCATGGCTGGCACAGTTCCCCAAGGCTTTGCTCACTCTGCTCAAGGCTTCTGCTCGCTCTGCTCAAGGCTTCCATTCCAAGATGGCTCCCAGCCACACCCCCCACAG
>NW_008400357.1:0-245 GCF_000622305.1 Nannospalax galili
AAAGAGACATGGTTAGTAGCTAGCATTTTGAATTGGGTCTTAGAAGAAGGCAAGTTGCTTAATTTTTCAGTCTAGATAATGTCTTCAAATTTGGGAAATGGGCTATACATTGTGCAGGGTGATTCTCATCCTGAAATTGTGAGTCTACATCACCAGGTTTGAGGTCAGAGTTTGGTGACTACAGTGAGGTGAACGCCTGAGAATCTATTCATGAATGAAATTGGCATTGGTCTGAAAGTTCAGCA
>NW_008400358.1:0-245 GCF_000622305.1 Nannospalax galili
CAATATGAATTCAAAATGTTCCATTGTTACAAAATAATCCTCCAGTGTGACTTCACATGGCTCCAATGTGCCAACACTATTGCCCCTTGCGACATTATATTGGTCCAATATGCCATCATTATGTTTGAATATGACTTCAAAATGTTCCATAGTGACACCAGAGTGCTCCACAGTAACATCACAATATTACAATTTGACCTCACAGTGTTCCATTGTGACATCACAATGCTCCAATGTGAAATCAC
>NW_008400359.1:0-245 GCF_000622305.1 Nannospalax galili
TTTTTTTTTTTCTTTTTCTTCAGGTTTGCTATTCTTTTGAATTCTGGCCAGAGTCTCATATGATGTTATAGTATTTTGGGCCTTTTACTCTTTTCCTGTGAAGCCACCCCTCTTGCTAGGTGGCTGCTTACAAGTGGCATGGCTTTCCCTTTCCTCTTCTCCATTTCCCTCCTCCAGGCAGCTATGGAGATTTGCAGTTTGCCTGCCCTAGCATTTTTCTTTTAAACTCTAATAAAATTGTCTCC
>NW_008400360.1:0-245 GCF_000622305.1 Nannospalax galili
TTTTCCATGTATTTCTTTATTAGATATACAATCGATATGAAATTTGATTATGTGTCATTAGTCATATGGTCTTACAGAAGTCATACAATCCTTTCCTTATTTAGATGACAAATACACAGAGATAGAAGCATATACAGGATTAGATATAGTGATATTATTTTTGGTCTTTGTAATCAAACTCACAGAAAAAGAACATGCTTTACCTGTATCAATAAGCCTTAAGCCAAGCAATTTTTGTTTGTTTG
>NW_008400361.1:0-245 GCF_000622305.1 Nannospalax galili
CACTGTGATGGCACATTGGAGCAATATAATGTCACATGGGGCGATAGTGCTATCACATTGGAGAAATGTGATGTCACATTGGAGGATTGTTTGTCACAATGCAACAATGTGACATCATATTATAACATTGTGATGGCACCATGAGTCATTGTGAGGTCACATTGGGGTACTATGAGGGGACAATGAGCACAATGTTTGCATATTAAGCATAATGATGACACAATGGATTAATGTAATGACACAAA
>NW_008400362.1:0-245 GCF_000622305.1 Nannospalax galili
CAGTTATATCACGTGAGGAGCAAAGACAATAACAATAGTTACATCATAGCTCTATAGTTACACCAGATCAGGGGCAGGTCATTTAACAAAGACATTTTCAGTTAAAAAAAGGTTTCTAAGTTTGGTTAGGAAAAACCAGTTTCTCAGGATTGCAGAAACTTTGGACTCCATGGAGATACAGGAATATCTGAATGAGAGAGCTTCTGCCCAGCTAGTTCTAAGTGTCCCAGTATTATAGAAACAAT
>NW_008400363.1:0-245 GCF_000622305.1 Nannospalax galili
AGTCTGGACTACATAGTGAGTACCAGGCCATTTGGGGCTACAGGCTACAGGGATCCCCTATCTCAAAATGACAAAAAAAATTATATTTATCTTTAATATGTGTATGCATGTGTGTCTGTGTGTAATATGTGCAAGTGAGTGTGGTGCCTGCAGAGGCCAGAAGAGGGAGTCAGAACCCCCAGAGCTGGAGTTACGTAGGCAGTTGTGAACCGCCCAACCTGGGTTCTGGGAATCAAACTCAGGTC
>NW_008400364.1:0-245 GCF_000622305.1 Nannospalax galili
GATCCAGGGCTATTTCTCTGATAGAATGGGCTGTTCTTAGGGCAGCATTTTCCCCCAAGGCATGGCTTCTAACAGACCTGTGGGGTACAGGATGGCTTTGGGAGAACAAAGATACAATGTCAAGTAACCCTGACCCATCATATGTTCCTAGTTATCCATCTTTCCTGTTTAAGGGAAAAAGTTGATCACAGTTTCATGGTTATATCCCTTTAGTACACATCTTACACATTTATTTGTTTATTTAT
>NW_008400365.1:0-245 GCF_000622305.1 Nannospalax galili
GTGCCTGACTTTAACACAGGATTTTAAAAGAAAAACTATAATTCTAGATTGATTTGGACTGCAAGTGGGAGGAAGACTGCTGGACCACAGCAAGCTTCATCAGCTCTCTGTCCTAGACAGAGCTTCAGGAGAGAATGGCCTGATTTGGGGGCGAAATGAGAAACCTTGAGATAGTGTGACCTAATATAACAAGGTTTCCATTTATTTGAAAAATGACTTTATAGAAAAAGAGATAAAGGAAGGTG
>NW_008400366.1:0-245 GCF_000622305.1 Nannospalax galili
ACCTGACCTCTTTGACATGAACATGATCGTGTCACCTGCCCTCTCTGCCACAAAGATGGTGGTGTCATCTGCCCCTTCTGACGTGCAGATGGTCGTGTCACCTGCTCCCTCTGCCATAAGGATGGTATTGTCACTTGCCCCTTCTGAAGTGCAGATATTCGTTTCTCCTGCCCATTCAGACGTGCAGATTGTTCGGTCACCTGCCCCCACAGATGTGCAGATGCTCGTTTCAAGTGCCCCCTCTC
>NW_008400367.1:0-245 GCF_000622305.1 Nannospalax galili
AAAGACATTTGGGGAAGAAGTATGTGGATAGATCTCTCCAAATGGGTAAAGAATGTGCACGTACTTGTGTCTCATGTAAATGCTCATCAAAAAGTGGCTTCATCACAATATAAGTTCAATGATCAAGTAGATTGGATGACCCACTCTGAGGATTGGATGACCCAATCAGCCTCTTTCTTCAGCTATCCCTGTCCTTGCTCAATGGGCCCAAGAACAAAGTGGCCATGGTGGCAGAGATGGAGGTT
>NW_008400368.1:0-245 GCF_000622305.1 Nannospalax galili
CATCCATATACAGTTTCATCTTCTTTTTTATACTGGACTTAACTTCGTTTTCCTTTTCTCTGGGTCATCCATGGCATCATCTTACACACGCATACTGTCTTACTCTTGATTTAAAAATCCCTACCTCTTTCACCCTTTTGGATATTGGCAAACAGCTTCCTTCAAGCACTTGGACTGTTGCTATTCTACCTGCCTCTCCCAGGTTTGTCCCTGGATAGCACCATCCATGTATCCAACTCTTAACT
>NW_008400369.1:0-245 GCF_000622305.1 Nannospalax galili
TGCACCAATGTGTCATCACAATGCTCAGTGTGGCATCACAATGCTCCAATGATATATCGCTATGCTCCAATGTAACATCACAACCTCCAATATGTCAACAGAGTGCACCATTGTGACATCAAAGTATACACTGCGCCCTCACAGTGCCCTAATTCACCATCTAAGAGCTCACTATGGCATCACAATGGCCCAACGTGTCATCACACTGCTCCAATGTGAAATGACCATCTTCATTGTGAAATCAC
>NW_008400370.1:0-245 GCF_000622305.1 Nannospalax galili
AAAAAATATTATTAAATAGATAGTACTAGATATGCAGACTCTTCTTCATTTTTTGACTAGTCAGGATGAAAGAGAGAAAGAAGATTAAATTATTACTGAAGCATATCCAACCAGCTTCTATATGATATCAATATTAGACCTATCTTCCCAGTATCGTTGTATCATTCTGAGAGGTTTATTGCTATGTCACTTATAACAGGCACAGTCAATGTGTTTCCAAGTATGTTTGGGAAAATAAATTGAAG
>NW_008400371.1:0-245 GCF_000622305.1 Nannospalax galili
TTTTACAATATTATTTATTCCAATCCATGAGCATGGGAGGTCCTTCCACCTCCTGTTGTCTTCCTCAATCTCTTTCTTTAAAGATTAAAAAAATTTCATTGTAGAGGTCTTTAATGTCTTTTGTCAGATTTATTCCAAGATATTTTAACTTTTTTGAGGCTATTTTGAAAGGGATTGTTTCCATGTACTCTTTTTCTGATTACTTGCTATTGGCGTATAGAAAGGCTACAGACTTTTGTAGATGA
>NW_008400372.1:0-246 GCF_000622305.1 Nannospalax galili
AGGGAGGGCTCAGAAAAGATTCCAGTGGGTCCACAACCTGCCATTGTCACCTAGTCAACTGGAGCAGTTCACTGGCTCCGCTATGCTGTGTGTTATTATAGGTACTACAGTATGAATGGTGCTCACATCTGCGGGGAAATGGAGGAAGAGTTAGAAAATAAAGACAAACCATGTTGGATAGTTAATACATTATAAGTGAAATCAATGTAAGTAATTTTGTAGGAGATCCATAAACTATACATTTAG
>NW_008400373.1:0-246 GCF_000622305.1 Nannospalax galili
TTTCTATAAAATATGAAAATGAAAGTAATATGGGCAAGTCACAAGCATCTTTAAAATATTCTAATGAGATTCTCCTTACAAGTGCAAACAGCAGTAAACTTTTTGACCCTTTGACCATGAGAATTAGATCACATTCGAATTTTTGAATCTTAAACATCTAGTGTAAAACACACTATATGTAAAAAGCAATAAAATATCGTCATTGATTTGGGTTAACATCTAAGAGACACACACCACATCTAATCT
>NW_008400374.1:0-245 GCF_000622305.1 Nannospalax galili
TAGTTCTCTTTATAGCCATCCTTCCCCCTTCCCCTTTAACTACCCCCTTTTCTTTCTTGTTTTCTTTTTTTTCTGAGTCTGTGTTACTTAGTATAACCATCCACTCATTTACTTTCAAATTTCATTATTTCATCTTTCTTTCCTGGTGAGTAGAATTCCATTGTATAAATGTTCCACATTTTCACTAATCACCAATCAGTTGAAGGACACTTAGGTTGTTTCCATCTCTTAGCTATTTTGAAAAT
>NW_008400375.1:0-245 GCF_000622305.1 Nannospalax galili
TGATCCATTGTGTCGTCATCATGCTCAATATGCAAACATGGTACTCAGTGTTCCCTCACAATCTGCACATTTGACCACACAATTCTCCATAGTACCATCACAAGGTTACAATATGAATTGACAATGTTCCATTGTGACGTTACAATGCTCCAATGCGCCAACACTATCACCCATTTTCCCTTATATTGCTCCAGTGTGCCATCACAATTTAACAATATGACTTCACAATGTGACATCACAGTACT
>NW_008400376.1:0-246 GCF_000622305.1 Nannospalax galili
GGGGGGGTAGAGGTCAACTTAAGAGCCGTGTACCTCACTGGGACCTAGGGCTCGCTGCTAAGGCTAGGCTGGCTCATCAGCAAGAACCAGTGACCTTCTCACCTCCACCTTCCCAGTGCTGGGATTACAAAGGCATGCTACTGTGCCTGGCTTTTAGGTGGATTCCTGGGATTGAACTTGGGTCCTCATGCATGTGTGGTAAGCACATTATGGACTGAGCTGCTCTCCAGTCCAATTTTTTTTTTT
>NW_008400377.1:0-246 GCF_000622305.1 Nannospalax galili
GACTATTTATTTGTATTTATCATTTATTTTTTATTTTCATATTATTTATTTATTTATTTATTATATTTATTTAGATAAGGCTTTCTTATTGCTCCAACTGGTCTAAAATACACTATGTAGACTATGCTGGTCTTTGTATCACAGAAATCCACCTGCCTCTGCCTCTCAACTGCTGGACTAAATGGCTGCAGAAGTGCAATCCTTAATACTTCAGCCATCAGAAGGATGATTTTTAAAAATTATACA
>NW_008400378.1:0-246 GCF_000622305.1 Nannospalax galili
TGCAAAAAATGATGAGCCATAAAGGCCTGGCATAATTTATCCTGGTGATAAATTGTTGAGCTATTGCTTTCTCTACCTTCGTAATGGCTACTCTGGCTCTTGTGAGAGTATTTTGGGGGACCTGGGGTCTGGATTGCCTTTGAGAATGTCAAACAAGGGCTTAAGTTCTCCTGAGGTTAATTTTAAGTATGGGCAGAGCCAATTAATGTCGCCTAATAGTTTTTGAAAGTCATTTAATGTTTGAAG
>NW_008400379.1:0-246 GCF_000622305.1 Nannospalax galili
ACAAAGTGTAGTCATGTGTTCAACATCCTCACTTGGGGTAGTTACCAGTGCTCAGTGAATCTGTTTTGCATTCTCTATGTCAACAGTGCCCTCAAACCAAACATTCATTCTCTAAAAGGGAGAAGATGAATTCAAGGTATAAAGAAGTGCTACACACCTGAAAGAAACTGTCTGTATAAAAGCAAGTGCTATATGCAGTGGATATAGGTCAATAAACATAAATTAGTTTTCATTTGTACAGCTGGG
>NW_008400380.1:0-246 GCF_000622305.1 Nannospalax galili
TAATCTCAATGGGGAAATAGCATAAAGCAGTCAATCTCTTATCCTGAGGGGGGTGATTATCAGGAGTTCCAGTATACCCAGAGGCCATCTCCTGGAAGTTGTTGGAATCAGCCCATTATGATTGTGAGTACTGGAGTGAAAAGGGAAGAATGATTTTGTCAGGTGCTCTATTGTATGTTCTTCTTGCTAGGTTTCTAACTTTGAGGGCTAAACAGAAGGCAAGTTTGAACTTGGAGGTGATCTTAT
>NW_008400381.1:0-246 GCF_000622305.1 Nannospalax galili
GATTTGAATTTGCAATTTTGACTTCCTTTTGTTCTCAAATGCGGTTGAAGAGGGGGTGTTGAATGTTTCAGGTGGTTGGGTTTTGTGTCATTTCTACTTTTGTTTTAATTTCTGACTGATCACTTGTTAGCTAATGAGGTCTGTGGTGTTTCTCTTATGCAGTGTATCATCATTGTCTTAGTTACATGTCTTATAGCTGTGGCAAAATACCCTGACAAAAGGCCCGGAAGGAAGGAAAGATTTGTT
>NW_008400382.1:0-246 GCF_000622305.1 Nannospalax galili
CTACATTTCATTCCCCCAATCCACATGACAGAAAGCAAGAACTAACTTTCGCAACAAGTCCTCTGGCATTCACATGCAAGCTCTGTGCGCACAGACAGTACACACACATTAAATAATGAAAAATTTTTTTAAATGGCTAATTGGGGGGCTTCTGTTCTTGCAGAAGAAGTGGGTTCAAATCCAGGACCCATGTGACAGCAAACAACTGTCCATAACTCCGGTTCCAGGGGATCTGAAGCCTCTTCT
>NW_008400383.1:0-246 GCF_000622305.1 Nannospalax galili
GCTCACACACAGCATAAATGAACTGAAGGAGCACCCCTCCACTAGAAATTCCAATTTTCTCGTGGATTTGAGAATCAGAAGTGGAGAAAAGTTCCGTCCATAAATATCTTGCCCATGTGTATATTGATATAATTAATATATATTTGTGTATGTATATCTATGTGTGTATCTATCTATGTCTGTGTGTGCACATGCAACTTTTTGTTTCTTACATCACCTCGAGGATCACCTCCAACCCTCTCTGAG
>NW_008400384.1:0-246 GCF_000622305.1 Nannospalax galili
CCCAGGTGTGTCAAGTTGACAACTAAAGTTATCCAGCACACCATCTTATACCTATCCATAACCGGGCATACATATAATTAAAATCGGATGCACTATGGGAAGATTTATGTGTAGTACAAAAATTGTTATATAACTTAATCTTTCAATCAAAATAGAGAACCACCCCAAAGTATGACCCTAGTAACCCAACTCCTTCTTCTCTTTAGCCCCATAACAGGAAACTCAAGGCAATAACTGGAGCCCTTG
>NW_008400385.1:0-246 GCF_000622305.1 Nannospalax galili
GGCATGCAGAAAGAATGCTAACTACAGTGATGATTTAGAAGAGACTAAAAAAGAGCCTGGAGTCACTTGCTATAGGAAGAAGAAGAGGAGGAGGAAGAGGAGGAGGAGGAAGGAGAGGAGGAGGAGGAAGAGGAGGAGGAGGAAGGAGAGGAGGAGGAGGAAGTGGAAGAGAAAGAGGAGGAGGAGGAAGGAGAGGAGGAGGACGAGGGGAAAGAGAAGGAGGACTAGGATGAGGGGAAGAGGAAG
>NW_008400386.1:0-247 GCF_000622305.1 Nannospalax galili
AAAAAATACCAACTTTAAACTATTTACTTTGATACTGAAATTTCTAAATATAGAAAGTATACTGCTTCATACTTAATTTTGAAGACTTGCTAACAGTAGGGGAGAAGGACAATTTAGAAGTTACTGGGTCCAATTTTGTCACGTATTTTCATATAGAACTTGGATGAGAAAGATGTGGAAGACAAGAGACAGAAGTGAGGAGGGTCAAGTTATTTGGAAATGAATTAAAAATGCAAGGACACAACAA
>NW_008400387.1:0-246 GCF_000622305.1 Nannospalax galili
TAATCTCAGCACTGGTAGTAGTAAGGCTTGGAGAGGAGACGGGCAGGTGCCTAGAGCTCATTGGCCAGTTAGCCTAGCAAATCAGTGAGCTTCAGATTCAGTGTTGGTCCCTGGCTGGAAACTAAGGTGGAGAAGAAAAATATCTGAAATCAACATCTGGCCACCGCTAGTGCAGAGTGCAAATATATGCACCCACAAATTACATACACAGACACAAGCATGTACACACACACACACACACACACA
>NW_008400388.1:0-246 GCF_000622305.1 Nannospalax galili
TTAATTTCTCCTTTGACCCACTCATTGTTTAGGAGTGTGCTGTTTAATCTCCTAGAGCTCATGTAGTGACTAAGGCTTTGTCCAATGTTGACTTTGAGCTTTATTGCATTGTGTTCTGACAAAATGCATGGGATTATTTCAATTTTTTTGTACTTGTTGAGTTTGTTTTGTGGCCCAGTATGTGATCAAGTTTTGAAAAAATTCCATGGAGTGCTGAGTGGAAAGTGTATTCTTTGGTCCTTGGGT
>NW_008400389.1:0-246 GCF_000622305.1 Nannospalax galili
AGTGAGTTCCAGGACAGCTAGGGCTATGGGGAGACCCTGTCTCAAAAAGACAAAAAGAAAAAAAAAGAAAACATATATAGGAAAAACTAAAGAAATGTACTGGACAAGCACCAAAGGGTAAATTTCCCTCCGTCCCTAGGTTTTCCAGTTTTTTATCAATATGATCATCTTACTTTCAGAACGAGAAATAAATTTATTATATTTAGTAAATGAATTGAGCATCAATTAAATAAAAATATCAGCAGA
>NW_008400390.1:0-241 GCF_000622305.1 Nannospalax galili
CACACACACACACACACACACACACACACACACACACACACACTGTTTTTAACATAAAGTCCAGAAGACAACTTAGGAGAGTAGACATAGGACCTAGAAAGTTCACATTCTAGCGCACTATATCAGTACGCTTTCAAACTGTAAGATTTTACATATTGACATTATTACACCCTAAACATCACAAAATTCTCAGGTCATCCTCTTAGATAAATCCAGGTGGGATTATTCCACAAGTCAAGCT
>NW_008400391.1:0-246 GCF_000622305.1 Nannospalax galili
TCACAATATTCCATTCTGACATCACAATGCTCCATTGTGACTTCATAATGCTCCATGGTGCCCTCCCAATATTGTAATATGACGTCACATTGTTGCATTGTGATATAACAATGCTCCAATGTGACAACACTATCGCCCCATGTGCCAATATATTGGTAGTGTGCCATCATAATGTTACAATGTGACCTCACAATCCTCCAATGTGACTTCAAAAATACTCCAGTGTGTCATCACAACACTCCAATA
>NW_008400392.1:0-245 GCF_000622305.1 Nannospalax galili
TGACGGGCAGATGGTCGTGTCACCTGCCCCGTGTGACTTGCCGATGGTCATATCACCTGCCCACTCTGACTTCTGGATGGTCGTGTCACCTGCCCGCTCTGACTTGCAGATGGTCTTGTCACCTGCTCCCTCTGATGCGCACATGGTCGTGTCACCTGCCCGCTCTGACATTCCGATGGTCATGTCACCTGCCTGCTCTGACTTGCAGATGGTCGTGTCACCTGCCCTCTCTTCCATAAAGATGG
>NW_008400393.1:0-246 GCF_000622305.1 Nannospalax galili
AAGGATAATGGCAGTGACAATTGTTGTGGTAATACCAAAATCTCTCTTGACCCAGAGGAAGGGCTGGATAGCCGTCTGCTCCATGAGGGTGACATCATGGAAATGAGTGGCATTAGGAATGGGAACCCAGATTACTGTGGGTTTGGGCACGAAGAGAACCAGAGAGATGAGGAAAATCCAGCATGCTGAGAGAGCGCAGTTAGCGAGGGAGCAGTTAAGTGTATCCTCCAGGTTGCTTGTGACATT
>NW_008400394.1:0-246 GCF_000622305.1 Nannospalax galili
TTACAGAACATCAGTTTACACATTGGGGATACAAGAATGAGCTGAAAAGACAAAAATACGTCCTCTAACAGAGCTGGTATTTGTGTATGACTTCTTGGCAGATGTGAGCAAGTATCTATTCACCTCAAATAAGATACAGATGATAGACCAAATAAATGATTGCACCCTTCTAGTTTGGTGAACCAGTGAGCTGATTGGGGTTATTATAGGACCGTGGGTGATCTGAAGGCAGCCACATAGCTGAGG
>NW_008400395.1:0-246 GCF_000622305.1 Nannospalax galili
CACATTTATCTTTATGATTTGGTTTTCTGTCTCCATTACATACCATGCAAGTGGAAACCATGTTAGTTTTTGCTGCGTTAAAGTATCTTCACTGCCTGACACTGTACCAGCTGTACATTCAATGAATGTGTCAGTAAAGGGATTAACACACTGATCTTATGGTTTGCATATAGGAATGCGTCTCAAAAGCCACATAGTTGTTACAGAGGCCATGACCTTTAAGATTCCAGGGTCTAGGCAGATGTT
>NW_008400396.1:0-246 GCF_000622305.1 Nannospalax galili
ACCCTAACCTTAACCCTAGACCAAACACTAAACCTAACAATAATCCTAGCCCTACACATAACCTTAATCAGAATGATTAACCTAATCTTCACAGTAAACATAACTCTAGCCCTAATCCTAACCCTAACCCTAAGCCTCACCGTAGTCTTAGCCTTAAACTTAAACCTAATCCTAGACCTAAACCTAACCTTAACAGTAACCCTAAGTTTAACTGTCCCTAACCCTAACCCTAACTCTAAATCTAAC
>NW_008400397.1:0-246 GCF_000622305.1 Nannospalax galili
CAGGTAGATTTCACTGGTAATGTCTATCACCTCTACTATTTAACATGAAGTGAATTTTTATGTTTCCTCCTCAAATGTAAGTCTTTTATAAACTTTGTTGATTTTTTTGTGTCTATCATATACAACATCCCACACAATCTTATTCATCTATATACTTGCTTTCCAAATGGCACCATCCCATAGCCTCCCCCCTCTCACACACTGGAGCCCATATACTCTGTCATCCTTGTTACTGTCCACTGTGTT
>NW_008400398.1:0-246 GCF_000622305.1 Nannospalax galili
TAAATCAAGGTAATTAATATAGTCATCATCTCACATGTTATCTTTTTGTGAGAACATTTAAAATTTCTTCTCTTACCAGATTCAATTGCATAATATGTTACTGTTATCTAGTCATATGCTGGACAATTGGATCTGTGGAATTTATTCATGTAGAAGCTTTGCACCCTATAGCCAACATCTCTCCATGCCTCTCAGCATCCTACCTCCACTGCTGATAACAGATATTCTTCTTTCTACATCTGAGTT
>NW_008400399.1:0-246 GCF_000622305.1 Nannospalax galili
TGGTGGATGATCAATGTGGCCACATCAGATGCCATCAATAAAACTACTCAGGTAACCCCCCCTTCTATGTGGTGGCTGGACCTGCAATTTGATCTCTGTGATCTTGCCACTGGATCGTGGGACGTGAGTGGACAAGTAGGCCAAGGGAAAACCAGGCCAGAATGTGAAGACAGTGGGAAGGGATGAACCCTGCTGCTCGTGGGATCCCCTAACTCTCCTGGCTGCTTGCATATCCTTAAAAGACAT
>NW_008400400.1:0-246 GCF_000622305.1 Nannospalax galili
CTATAGAACCAGATTTGTGTCACCAAATGGCCTTTGGTGTGAGTCTATCACTGGAGCCTAGTTAACTTACTAAGAGTCTCCCCTTCCCAGTAGTCATTGGTGGCCAAAACTTCCTCAGATAAGTTTGGATTTCTTACTCAGTTCCCCAAGTCTATGTTAGGTTTTTGTCTGGCTTGCACTTATGTTGGACTTGTACATGCTGACACCATTGCTGTCAGTTCATGGGAGTAACTGGCCAGCTGCTGG
>NW_008400401.1:0-246 GCF_000622305.1 Nannospalax galili
TTATTTGGTGATGCTTTTAGATGCTCTGTTTTTAGTTCATCTCTGAGTTTTAATTCACTTTATGAATAGGTTGTCTCTAGTTATGCAGGAAGAGATTGTGATCAGCCCATAAAAATCCAGCCAGATGGCCAGGCCCCTCCAGCACTGCCTGAACAGCCTGTGTCCTTTACCTGCGAGTCTACAGCTGGTAGCCTTGAGGCTCCAGAGCTCTTCTCACTAGATATTTTTTCTTTTTAAAATAGTTTT
>NW_008400402.1:0-246 GCF_000622305.1 Nannospalax galili
TCAAAACCACATTAGTATTATTTCCAGTGTCACAAAATTACATGTCCTCATAATTTTTCTAAATCATACTTCTATAACACAGAATGGATAACATGGCACTCCCTAAAGCTTTGAATTATAAATACAACAACAGCAGTCTTAAGGAACAGAATCAACCTTGACTCGTGGAACACTCGATGACTTTATAGTCACATAAAACTCAGGATTCTTCCCCATCTGCTCTGTGCCACTTGTAAAGTATTTTTT
>NW_008400403.1:0-246 GCF_000622305.1 Nannospalax galili
ATGTATGTATGTATGGTATATGTTTCAGTGGGCTTTTTGAACTAATACATTTCCCTTCAATTTTCAAACCACCTAAGCATTAGGTATCTTTCCTCTCGTCCCCTCCTCTAACCCTCTTCCTCCATCCCCTGGTAAAGTACCCCCATTTCCTCCTTGATAACTCTGTCTCCTACTATCCCCCGCCTCTCCAGCTCATTCTTCCCCTTTACCCCCATGGTTCCTTTCCATTTTCCTGGCTCCTGCAGT
>NW_008400404.1:0-246 GCF_000622305.1 Nannospalax galili
TGTAGTCATTTTTCTCTGCTGATTGCTTCCTTTGCTGTGAAATATATTTTGGATTTCATGTAATCAGGTTTGTCAGTTTGAGAGGTTTCTTTAACAACGTGTTAGAATTCTTTTAGGATGTCCTTTGCAACTGCATGATGATACACTTTCCTGATGATTTCTCTTTGCAGGTTCACATTTTTTGGTGCTACTTTGCAGTATTTAATGAATTGTTTTGTCTTCTTGACATTGCATCTGCCTGTAGCC
>NW_008400405.1:0-246 GCF_000622305.1 Nannospalax galili
GAAGAGAACACATCAGATCCTGAAACTAAGGCAGAGGATATGATCACTCAAGGAGAATGTTAAATCTAAAATAATCCGAGGAATGGAACAGGCAAGACCTCTAGGACACCATATAAAAACAAAGAAAACAAAGCCTATTCCTTGTAGGTATAGAAGAATGAGATGAAACCCAGGTTAAAGGCATAGAAAAAAATATTTTCTGTAAAATCATAGAAGAAAAATTCACAAATCTAAAGAAAAAGATAC
>NW_008400406.1:0-245 GCF_000622305.1 Nannospalax galili
GATCTGTCTGCCTCTGCCTCCCAAGTGCTGGGATTAAAGGCGTACACCACCTGGCTCTGGCTTTGTTTCTAGTCTTTTGAGAAAGCTCCAGACTGATTTCCAAAGTGACTGCACGAGTCTACATTTGTTGCTATTTGTATTCCTGAAGATGGCCATTCTGACTGGGATCGGGGGAATTCTCAAAACAGTATTAATCTGTAATTTTCTGATGGCTGAGGATTTTGAGCTCTTTTTAAATTATTTTT
>NW_008400407.1:0-246 GCF_000622305.1 Nannospalax galili
ACCTCAGCCTCAGTAAACATCATGTGGTACAGAATAATGACCCAGCTGGGTTCTGTTTGAATTCCTGACACTCAAAATTTTGAGAAATGATAAAATTGTAGTTTTTTTCAGTCATGACATTTTAGGATTAACTAGAGTTGGACCCTCTGGAGACACTCCATGTGTCACAGGATCTGGGAGCGGTTATATTGGCTTCTGATACCAACACTCCAATGCTTATTGTGCTGGGTGGGTGGTCCCAGGGAA
>NW_008400408.1:0-246 GCF_000622305.1 Nannospalax galili
CGCGTGTGTGCTATATAAATGTATGTATTTAGCGTTGGGAATGAGATTGCTTTCTTGATTTCTTATTTCAGCAAGATAATTATTGGTATACAAGGGTGCTGCCTTTTCATATGTTGACATTGTATGTTGACTACAAATTATTTTTATAAGTTCTGGCAGCTTTTTGATGAAGGAATTAAAATTCATATGTATTATATTATGTCACTTACAAACACAGGCAATTAACTTCTTCCTCTCCAGCGTGGC
>NW_008400409.1:0-245 GCF_000622305.1 Nannospalax galili
TGACATGACCATCTGCATGTCAGAGGGGGCATGTGACACCACCATGTGAACCTCAGAGGGGGCAGGTGACACGACCATCTGCACGTCAGAGGATCAGGTGACATGACCATGTGAACGTCAGAGGAGGCAGGAGACACGACCATGTGCACGTCACGGGGCAGGTGACACGACCATCTGCACATCAGAGAGGGCATGTGATACGACCATCTTCATCACAGAGAGGGCAGGTGACAAGACCATATGCA
>NW_008400410.1:0-246 GCF_000622305.1 Nannospalax galili
ACAATATGCCTTCACAATATTCGCTTGTCACATCAGAATCCTCAACTATGACATCACCATGCTCCATGGTGCCATCGCATTGTTATAATTTGACTTCACAATGCTCCATTGTGATGCCACAATGATCCAGTGTGCCATCACAATGCAGAAATATGACATCAAAATATTCCAAAATGCCATTCAGATTACTACAATATGACTTCACAATGTTAAAAGTTGACTACACAACACTTCAATAACACACGA
>NW_008400411.1:0-246 GCF_000622305.1 Nannospalax galili
TTCCTTCTGGGGTCCCCAGGAGCTCTCTGGGCCTGGCCCCGCCCTCACCTCTCTCTCCTTCCCTAGGCCTCGCTCTGGAATAAGTCGACACCACCCCCCAAGCCTTGACTCACCCAGCCCATTCACCCCTCCATCTCCCTCGCCCATCTCTCCTCCTAGCCTGAGACGTGTCCAATTCCTTGTCTTGGTGCCTCAACTCGGGGGTGGGGGGTGGGGAACCACCACTGCTTCCTGATCCTTTGCATC
>NW_008400412.1:0-246 GCF_000622305.1 Nannospalax galili
AGTTCAGTCCCTAGAGCTGTAAAAGTGGAAGGAAAGAAGTAACTCCAAAAAATTGGCTTCTCCCCTCCACACATGTGGCATACATACCCACACAGACCATGCAAACAGGGTGATAATAATAATTGACTTTAGAGAAATTATTTTTAGAATGCCAAAATTTAATATGGATATCCTTTAACAGTCTTTTTAATTTGGTGTAAGTTTTCTGGTATCTGAAATGAACAAGGATACTGTCCATGTGATAGA
>NW_008400413.1:0-246 GCF_000622305.1 Nannospalax galili
GTGTTGAATCCCCTGTTACTGGAGTTATGGATGGCTGTTAGCTGCCATGTGGGTGATGAAAATTGGACCTGGGTCCTTTGCAAGAGCAGCTAGTGCTCTTAACCACTGGGCCATCTCTCTGGCCCCTTCCTGTGATCCTCACCATAATAATTTCAGATGTTATCATAATTTCCATGTATTGGCTTTAGTTAAAATGGCTCATGAGTATTTATTTATGTATTTATTTATTTATTTATTTACTTATTT
>NW_008400414.1:0-245 GCF_000622305.1 Nannospalax galili
ATGGAAGTTTCCTTCCTTAGGTTCATTATACATTGTACAAGTGTACTGAAGAATATTGTACCCTGTCAAGGTCTGAAAATACTATAAAAATCTTTTAAATATTTTATTATCTTTATTTTATGTGTATGTGTGTATTGCCTATGTGTAGATAAGTGGACCCATGTTGTGCAGTGCCTGTGAAGGACAGGCTGCTGGATCCCCTGGAACTGCAGTTATGGACAGTTGTTAGCTGCCATGTGGGTGCT
>NW_008400415.1:0-246 GCF_000622305.1 Nannospalax galili
TTGAGCTTTTGTACATTTCATACAACAGTTCTTAATCAAATTTAGACTCCATGCCCCATCCATGACCCCTCCTCCCTCCAGACCTCATGCATCCTACCATACATATTAAATCCCATTACCTTCTGGTTTTAAAAATGCTTGGATGTCCTTCCTGAGTTATAAGAGGTCAGTTTCAACTTAGGAGGTTTGGAGCTCTTGTGACTCCAGTCACCAAGGTGACTGCCTTGGTGCCTTTGGAGGTTGCCC
>NW_008400416.1:0-246 GCF_000622305.1 Nannospalax galili
AGTATAGAACGGCGGGGGGGGGATGGAAGGGTGAATGTGGCTTAGGGAGTCTCTGCGTGGAGAGCTGCGCTATAGACTTACCCCAAGAGGCCCTAGGATAGTAGTGCCCAGACTGCACAATTCTTTGTGTGCTCACAGCTCTTTATTAAGGGGTCAGTTTCAGTCCTCAACCTCAATGGAGTGTTTGTTAGGGAATATTGATCTGGGAGTTACTGCGGCCGGTTGCCTGTCCTAAGTCCGGAATCT
>NW_008400417.1:0-246 GCF_000622305.1 Nannospalax galili
CATTTTTTATTTTAATGGTAAGCAAATTAAAATCTATGACTCAAGAAATTACTGCTTGATTTAAATTAATGCACTTTATTTTATTGAATATTTTAAATTAGTTTTTTCTCTATCACTGCTTTTCTTCATTTTTTAAAAATAATAATGATCAAACTATAAATAATAAAAATAGCTATGAAGTGATTTCTGTATTTATCTGATAAACAAAGGAATATTTCTATATTTCTAAAAAGGGTCCTTTCCCCT
>NW_008400418.1:0-246 GCF_000622305.1 Nannospalax galili
TCCATTGCCACAAATCCGTTTTTAATTACTATAACAGAAAGCCTCAAACAAGGTAAATTTTTTCATTTAATTTTTTAAAAATATTTTATCTTTTATTTTATGTGTATTAGTGTATCACTTGCATGTAGGTAGGTGCACCTTGTCATGCAACACCTGTGGAAGTCAGAAAGGGGCGTTGGATCCTCTGGAACTGGAGTTATGAACAATTGTTAGCTGCCATATGGGTGCTGGGAATTGAACCTGGGT
>NW_008400419.1:0-246 GCF_000622305.1 Nannospalax galili
AATAAATAAATAAATAAATAAATAAATTAGGTTGAGTAGACCTTAGTGGATGAACTTGCACTGAGGGACATCTGGAGATACTGACATGATAGACCTTAACACAAATGACAGAATGCATTAATCTGGGGTCGGGGTGGGGGGGCACTGTGGAAGGGTGTCAATGGGAAAGGAGTATAAAGATGTTTAAAATGTTCTGTATGGGGTTGGAGAGATGGCTCAGTGGTTAAGAACACTGATTGTTCTTGC
>NW_008400420.1:0-246 GCF_000622305.1 Nannospalax galili
TCTCAATTGAATCAGAATGGATAAAACCAAAAACACTGATAACAAATGCTGGTGCAGATGTAAGGAAAGGGGGCCCTTATACATTGTTAGTGAGACTGTAAACTAGTGCAGGCACTTGTAAATCAGTCTGAAGGTACCACAAAAAAGCTAGAAAGAAAACTACCAAACTGCCCAGAAACATCACTCTGGGACATATTCCTAAAGAATTCTGTCTCAGACACAAGGATCCCTGCACATTCGTGGTCA
>NW_008400421.1:0-246 GCF_000622305.1 Nannospalax galili
ATGTGCCAAAACTATCGCCCCATGAGCCATTATATGGCTCCAATATGCCATGACAATGTAACATTATGACTTCAAAATGTTCCATTATGATATCACATGCTCCAGTGTGACATCATGATGCTCCAATGTGCCATCACAATGTTACAATATGACTTCATAATGTTACAATATGACTTCTCAGTGTTTCATTGTGCCATCACAATTCTCCATGGTGCCTTCACAGTGTCACAATATGACTTCACAATG
>NW_008400422.1:0-246 GCF_000622305.1 Nannospalax galili
CTTTTTGATATGTGTCTGTATGCAGTTTGCAAGTATTTTGTTGAGAATTTTCCATCTTTGTTCATTAAAGATATGAGTCTATAGTTTTCTTTTTTGATTGTGTCTTTATCTGGTTTGGGTATTAGAGAGATGCTGGCTTCATAGAAGGAATTCCGGAGTTCTCCCTCTGTTTTGGTCATTTTGAATAATGTAAGTAGTATTGGTTGGAAGTCTTATTTAAATGTCTGGTAGAATTCTGCTGTAAAT
>NW_008400423.1:0-245 GCF_000622305.1 Nannospalax galili
GTGTATGAGTGTATTGCCTGCATGTATGTGAGTTCACCTGTGTCATGGAATGCCTTGAAGGTCAGAAGAGGGCATCAGATTCCCCTGGACGTGGAGCTAAGGACAGTTTGTAGTCGCCATGTGGGTGCTGGGAATCAAATCTGGGTCCTTGGCAAGAGCCATCAGTGCTCTTAACTAATCTCATTCTTTATACATTATTTTCATTTTATGTGTATGAGTGTATTGCCTGCATGCATGTAAGTACA
>NW_008400424.1:0-246 GCF_000622305.1 Nannospalax galili
TAATCAGAGAACCTTCTCTTTGCAATGAACAGTAGTGAATCTAGAAACATGGTGGCTGTCCAAGGTGCTAAGAATAAGTGACCATTGAATACTTGGCCCTGAACAGGACATTTATAACAAGACTTGGGGAACACTCTAAAAGATGTGATGGAAAGAATGTAAGAGCTGGAAGATAAGGATAAGGGCTGTGAAATCCTATCTTCTGGGCATGACACAGGCAATATAATCATAATCTCATGCAGCTGT